>NC_056448.1:31887960-32010460 GCF_018296145.1 Oncorhynchus tshawytscha
ACACACACACAACTACAGTGAAGACAGAGTAACAATGTTACACATCGTCACACCCTGCCACATACTGCCACATTGTCAATGGCATAACACTTTCATACAAAATAAAAGTAAAACCTTCTCTCTGCAGTAGCTGAGATCTTGGGTGTTGTGAAGTTCTGCGAAGTTTTGTGAAGGCGTAGTAGACTGAGACAGTGTAGTAGTTTTGTGAAGGCGTAGTAGACTGAGACAGTGTAGTAGTTTTGTGAAGGTGTAGTAGACTGAGACAGTGTAGTAGTTTTGTGAAGGCGTAGTAGACTGAGACAGTGTAGTAGTTTTGTGAAGGCGTAGTAGACTGAGACAGTGTAGTAGTTTTGTGAAGGCGTAGTAGACTGAGACAGTGTAGTAGTTTTGTGAAGGCGTAGTAGACTGAGACAGTGTAGTAGTTTTGTGAAGGTGTAGTAGACTGAGACAGTGTAGTAGTTTTGTGAAGGCGTAGTAGACTGAGACAGTGTAGTAGTTTTGTGAAGGCGTAGTAGACTGAGACAGTGTAGTAGTTTTGTGAAGAGACAGTGTAGTAGACTGAGACAGTGTAGTAGTTTTGTGAAGGTGTAGTAGACTGAGACAGTGTAGTAGTTTTGTGAAGACTGAGACGTGTAGTAGACTGAGACAGTGTAGTAGTTTTGTGAAGGCGTAGTAGACTGAGACAGTGTAGTAGTTTTGTAGTGAAGGCGTAGTAGACTGAGACAGTGTAGTAGTTTTGTGAAGGCGTAGTAGACTGAGACAGTGTAGTAGTTTTGTGAAGGCGTAGTAGACTGAGACAGTGTAGTAGTTTTGTGAAGGCGTGTAGTAGACTGAGACAGCAGTAGTAGTTTTGTGAAGGTGTAGTAGACTGAGACAGTGTAGTAGTTTTGTGAAGGTGTAGTAGACTGAGACAGTGTAGTAGTTTTGTGAAGGCGTAGTAGACTGAGACAGTGTAGTAGTTTTGTGAAGGCGTAGTAGACTGAGACAGTGTAGTAGTTTTGTGAAGGCGTAGTAGACTGAGACAGTGTAGTAGTTTTGTGAAGGCGTAGTAGACTGAGACAGTGTAGTAGTTTTGTGAAGGTGTAGTAGACTGAGACAGTGTAGTAGTTTTGTGAAGGTGTAGTAGACTGAGACAGTGTAGTAGTTTTGTGAAGGTGTAGTAGACTGAGACAGTGTAGTAGTTTTGTGAAGGCGTAGTAGACTGAGACAGTGTAGTAGTTTTGTGAAGGCGTAGTAGACTGAGACAGTGTAGTAGTTTTGTGAAGGCGTAGTAGACTGAGACAGTGTAGTAGTTTTGTGAAGGTGTAGTAGACTGAGACAGTGTAGTAGTTTTGTGAAGGTGTAGTAGACTGAGACAGTGTAGTAGTTTTGTGAAGGTGTAGTAGACTGAGACAGTGTAGTAGTTTTGTGAAGGTGTAGTAGACTGAGACAGTGTAGTAGTTTTGTGAAGGTGTAGTAGACTGAGACAGTGTAGTAGTTTTGTGAAGGCGTAGTAGACTGAGACAGTGTAGTAGTTTTGTGAAGGCGTAGTAGACTGAGACAGTGTAGTAGTTTTGTGAAGGCGTAGTAGACTGAGACAGTGTAGTAGTTTTGTGAAGGCGTAGTAGACTGAGACAGTGTAGTAGTTTTGTGAAGGCGTAGTAGACTGAGACAGTGTAGTAGTTTTGTGAAGGCGTAGTAGACTGAGACAGTGTAGTAGTTTTGTGAAGGCGTAGTAGACTGAGACAGTGTAGTAGTTTTGTGAAGGCGTAGTAGACTGAGACAGTGTAGTAGTTTTGTGAAGGCGTAGTAGACTGAGACAGTGTAGTAGTTTTGTGAAGGCGTAGTAGACTGAGACAGTGTAGTAGTTTTGTGAAGGCGTAGTAGACTGAGACAGTGTAGTAGTTTTGTGAAGGCGTAGTAGACTGAGACAGTGTAGTAGTTTTGTGAAGGCGTAGTAGACTGAGACAGTGTAGTAGTTTTGTGAAGGTGTAGTAGACTGAGACAGTGTAGTAGTTTTGTGAAGGCGTAGTAGACTGAGACAGTGTAGTACAGGTTCTTGTCATAGTGCATTATGATAGACTTGTCGGTCGGTGTAGTAGACTTGTGTTATAGTGTAGTATAGTTTAGTGTGGGTCAGTGTAATATTAGACTTGTGTGATAGTGTAGTATAGTTTAGTGTGGGTCAGTGTAATATTAGACTTGTGTTATAGTGTAGTATAGTTTAGTGTGGGTCAGTGTAATATTAGACTTGTGTTATAGTGTAGTATAGTTTAGTGTGGGTCAGTGTAATATTAGACTTGTGTTATAGTGTAGTATAGTTTAGTGTGGGTCAGTGTAATATTAGACTTGTGTTATAGTGTAGTATAGTTTAGTGTGGGTCAGTGTAATATTAGACTTGTGTTATAGTGTAGTATAGTTTAGTGTGGGTCAGTGTAATATTAGACTTGTGTGATAGTGTAGTATAGTTTTTTGTTGTTCTGTGTAGTAGACTTGTGTGACAGTGTAGTATAGTTTTGTTTGGGTCGGTGTTGTATTAGACTTGTGTGTCAGTGTAGTATAGTTTTGTGTGGGTCGGTGTAGTATTAGACTTGTGTGACAGTCATTGCTTGTCTGATATCTAGCCTAGTGTATTCTCTGTGGGGGTGGTGGCATCTGCAGTCTCCTGCATGGCTAAGTGAAGCGGTGACAGCCCATCCATGACATTAAATCCCTGTTTGAAAGCTTAACTCATCTTAGCGACATCACATCATCATAAAAGCCAAGCTGCCGCCCAGCACAGACCTGCCTGTCAGCCAGATTGCAGGAACTACCAGAACAGAGTATCGAGGAGAGGAGAGGAGAGGAGAGGAGAGGAGAGGAGAGGAGAGGGAGAGGAGAGGAGAGGAGAGGAGAGGAGAGGAGAGGAGAGGAGAGGAGAGGAGGAGGGAGAGGAGAGGAGAGAGAGGAGAGGAGAGGAGCATCTTCACAGACAAGAGAGAGAAACAGAGAGAGGAGGAAAGGGAGAGAGAGAGAGAGAGAGAGTGCGAGAAATAACAAAATATGGAAGTTTAGGCCTATGTGCTTATTTTACATTTACATTCGAGTCATTGAGCAGATGTTCTTATCCAAAACGACTTCAAATAAGAGAAATTTGATGTTTGGAAGAACATCGAAATGTGATATTTGAGAAACATTGCTGAACATCTAATTCTGACGTGAGACTGTGAGAACATGTTGCCTACAGTATGTGCTGAGGGATGGAGCAGCAGTGGTGATGGATTATGGTTGTGTCTAGTGCATTCACTACCTACACCATCATCATCATCCTCCTTATGAGTCTTTCTACACTCTTATGAGAACATGTACTATCTAGAATCTAAAATGTTTCTTTGGCTGTCCCCATAGGAGAACCCTATGTAGAACCCTTTTTTGGTATTAGGTAGAACCCTTTTGGTTCCAGGTAGAACCTTTTTGAGTTCCATGTAAGACTCTTTCCACAGACGGTTCTACATGCAACACATAAGGGTTCTACCTGGAACCAAAAAGGGTTCTGCAGAGGGTTATCTTATGGGGACAGCCGAAAAAACGTTTTGGAACCCTTTTTTGTAGGAGTGTATGTCACGTCCTGACCTTATGTTTTGTAGTCTAGGTTTTGTATTTTCTATGTGTTTGGCCTGGTATGGTTCCCAATCAGAGGCAGCTGGCAATCGTTGTCTCTGATTGAGAACCATACTTAGGCAGCCTGTTTTCCCACTATGGGTGTGGGTAGTTGTTTTCTGTCTTTGTGTGTCTGCACCAGACAGAACTGTTTCATTTGTTCCACTTTGTTGTTGTTTTGTTCTAGTGTTCAGTTTCTTTATTAAATCTACCATGAACACGTAGCACGCTGCAACTTGGTCCTCTCCGACTTCCACCTACGACAGCCGTTACAGTGTATCTCAGGTGTGCTGCTATGTGTGGTGTATAGAGTATTTCTTCCCCTGTCATCATGGCCCACTCTCTGGTATGTGTGTT
Organism: Oncorhynchus tshawytscha; assembly: GCF_018296145.1. NCBI lineage: Eukaryota > Metazoa > Chordata > Actinopteri > Salmoniformes > Salmonidae > Oncorhynchus > Oncorhynchus tshawytscha. The sequence continues at coordinate 31,891,936 of NC_056448.1, forward strand.
GTTGTATAGAGTATTTCTTCCTCTGCCATCATGGCCCACTCCCTGGTATGTGTGTTGTTGTATAGAATATTTCTTCCCCTGCCATCATGGCCCACTCTCTGGTATGTGTGTTGTTGTATAGAGTATTTCTTCCTCTGCCATCATGGCCCACTCCCTGGTATGTGTGTTGTTGTATAGAGTATTTCTTCCCCTGTCATCATGGCCCACTCTCTGGTATGTGTGTTGTTGTATAGAGTATTTCTTCCCCTGTCATCATGGCCCACTCTCTGGTATGTGTGTTGTTGTATGGAGTATTTCTTCCCCTGTCATCATGGCCCACTCTCTGGTATGTGTGTTGTTGTATGGAGTATTTCTTCCCCTGTCATCATGGCCCACTCTCTGGTATGTGTGTTGTTGTATAGAGTATTTCTTCCTCTGCCATCATGGCCCACTCTCTGGTATGTGTGTTGTTGTATAGAGTATTTCTTCCCCTGTCATCATGGCCCACTCTCTGGTATGTGTGTTGTTGTATAGAGTATTTCTTCCCCTGCCATCATGGCCCTCTCTGGTATGTGTGTTGTTGTATGGAGTATTTCTTCCCCTGTCATCATGGCCCACTCTCTGGTATGTGTGTTGTTGTATGGAGTATTTCTTCCCCTGCCATCATGGCCCACTCTCTGGTATGTGTGTTGTTGTATAGAGTATTTCTTCCCCTGCCATCATGGCCCACTCTCTGGTATGTGTGTTGTTGTATAGAGTATTTCTTCCCCTGTCATCATGGCCCACTCTCTGGTATGTGTGTTGTTGTATGGAGTATTTCTTCCCCTGCCATCATGGCCCACTCTCTGGTATGTGTGTTGTTGTATGGAGTATTTCTTCCCCTGCCATCATGGCCCACTCTCTGGTATGTGTGTTGTTGTATAGAGTATTTCTTCCCCTGCCATCATGGCCCACTCTCTGGTATGTGTGTTGTTGTATAGAGTATTTCTTCCCCTGCCATCATGGCCCACTCTCTGGTATGTGTGTTGTTGTATAGAGTATTTCTTCCCCTGCCATCATGGCCCACTCTCTGGTATGTGTGTTGTTGTATGGAGTATTTCTTCCCCTGTCATCATGGCCCACTCCCTGGTATGTGTGTTGTTGTATAGAGTATTTCTTCCTCTGCCATCATGGCCCACTCTCTGGTATGTGTGTTGTTGTATGGAGTAGTGCTTCCAGACGAGCAGGGAGGCCAGCATGAGGCTTCTTCCCCCAGCAGGCTTCTCAAGTGCTTTCCTTCACCCTCTACTGCATGCTGTGTTCATTTAGCACACACAGGCACATAAAGGCATGAATGCACACACACACACAGGTACATAAAGGCATGAATGCACACACACACACACACAGGTACATAAAGGCATGCATGCACACACACACACACAGGCACACACGCAGGCACAGACACAGGCGTAAACACAAATACACACACACACACACACACACACCTCCAAATCACCCCTGGCTTTGAAGTTAAAATAGTGTGGCTTATTTTGGAGCTATTTCAGTAGCAAATTCGATTTTTCACACCTTACCTTTTCATTGTGTCACAAATTGAGTTAGATATTTACTCTGGGTTCATTTTCCAGTTTAATTCAATTCAACTGACCTGATCACAACCACTCTCCAGCTCCTGTCCTCAGGAGATTCTGCAGTCCTCTCCAAGACCAATGAATTCACACACACACACACACACACACACACACACACACACACACACACACACACACACACACACACACACACACACACACACACACACACACACACACACACACACACACACACACACACACACACACAGGGCTGATTCATAACGTATGGACAGACAGGTGAGCCCTTTACTTTACTGATCCACATCATGACATGCACATACAGTAGGCTGAATATATCTGAACACATGGTCAACCTGCCAATCAATTCACTTCACTCAATAATCATATACACCCAGCTGTGTACACTTTACTCTAATGCATATACACATGCATATGCACAAATACATTTGTAGCCACACACAGCAACACGCTCACACAGGCACCTATGCATGCACACACACCGTGAGTACTTCCTGTTGAACGTAAGCTTGCAGAAGTATTAGTCCCTTTCATCGTAATGAGAGATACATCGGCAGTCAAGACATTCCCATTCTCTCTCCCTGAACTCCATCTCTCCCTGTCCCTCTTCCTCACCCTCTCGCTTTCCCTCTCCCTCTCTCTCTCATCTCCCTCTCCCTCTCTCTCTCACTCCCTCTCCCTCTCTCATCTCCCTCTCCCTCTCTCATCTCCCTCTCCCTCTCTCCTCTCCCTCTCCCTCTCTCTCATCTCCCTCTCCCTTGTCTGCCTCTCGCCCGCAGTCAGCAGAGGATTTCATTGCAATTTGATGTGGTTCCCTTTTGAATGTCCCTGGCTGAGTGGTGACAGAGCTGTAATAAATCAGAGCAATCACAAGGAGATATGGGAAAGGAGAAGCAGTAAATCCCCAAGGATCATAAATCTACAACACACTCCAAACACCTCCTTACGTCCACAACTCCCACCGTGACTCCTTCTTTACCTCTCAACCTCCATTCCTCTCCGTCTTTCTAAATCTCTCTTTCGCAAGCACACACACACACACACACACACACACACACACACACACACGGAATCAGTCACTACCTCCCTCCCTACCTACCTACCTACCTACCTACCTACCTACCTACCTACCTACCTACCTACCACAGGAGGTTGGTGGCATCCTTAATTGGGGAGAACAGGCTTTTGGTAATGGCTGAACCGGAATTATTGTAATGGTATCAAATACATCATACACACTCTATCAGAGATACCATAAGCCTCAAGCAACGTTCACAGGTTCTCTAGTCATCTCGTCTGTCTCCTATATTCCCTTCTTGTTGCCAGGTAGATGATAGGTTCTGAATCCGTTCAGCACCTGTAGTTATTCTGAAGAGTCTTACTGAAGTCAGCAATCCCCACTGTGATACTAACGCAAGTATCACCATAATCATCATACAGTATATTGCATTTCGTCATAAGTGGTAAAGACCCTATGAGTTCATACACTCTCCAGTATAATGCAGATTGTGCAATGGAATGGTTTTAACAGTCTCTGTATTGGCCCCTGTATTATTCAAATGGTTCATTTCAATGCTACTAGCATAGTTTTCTACCACTTGGGTAGTGTTCAGTTAGGGGGGAAACGTTTTGAAATGGAGTGAAACAGGGAGGTGGTGCATAAATTTGCCCAGCACAGATTTATGTTCTCTTGCCATGGTGCGCCCTAATGAACAGGACCATGGTTTTACTGTGAATCTGCATCATTGCATTGCACTGGGGACATTAGTACTTGCTGTGGCCAGCAGGAGGGGGAGTGTACATGCCCCCACTTCCCTCTCATTCCTACCCCCTCTGTCTGTCTGTCCCTCCCTCCCATGTCTCTCTCCTCCTATCCCTGGTGAGAGGGGTTCACCCAGTAACTTCACTTAGTTCACAGAGGGGGAAACACATGTTGGAGAAGAAAGGGACAAGGAAAGAGAGAGGGACAGAGAGAAAGAGAGGGAAAAAACAGAGGAAAATAGACTTCTCTGAGACATCTGCGGGATTACTCTAATAGTGTGTTTGGGTGTGTGTGTGTGTGAGTCTGTCTGTGACTTTTCCTGGACATGGATACCCCACTGACCACCCCACTCCTCCTCACCCTCCTCCTCCACTCCCTCTCCCTCATTCATGGGGCCATGGACTCCTGCTACGATGACAACAAGGGTGTCCCAAGCCGCTGCATGCCCAAGTTTGAGAACGCAGCCTTCAACCGCACGGTCATGGCCTCTAACGTGTGCGGTTCGCCCCCGGAGAACTACTGCATGCAGACGGGCTCGACGCGGTCCTGCCACCACTGTAGAGTGTCGGACCCGGGCCTCAGCCACAACGCCAGCCTGCTGACGGACTTCCACACGGATGAGGAACCCACCTGGTGGCAGAGCCAGTCCATGTTCTACGGAGTCCAGCACCCTAACTCTGTAAACCTCTCCCTGCACCTCAGTAAGACCGACACTCTCTTTATGTCTCACCCTGCACATCTGTAAAAAGTACAAAATTGTTCACAATTAGTTGAGTTTGAAGAGTCCTGGTCCAACTATACAAGCTCACCCTGCATGCACCTGGATAAAATTGAAGCTTAAGCTCTCTCTCTCATATGCTTCCATAGGCTTCCATAGGCTTCCATTTGTACCCCGAGGTTGTGTTCATGTTAAGTTGTGATAGGTGAATCCTCAAGTGGTGTTATTATGTTCAATTATTTGTATTTCATGTCATAGGTTACACAGGCTACAGACTTTTCCTTTTGTTTAGTTCTGCCTTGAACATTAATATTTAACCTACACTTCTTTAAAATTACAAGGCACTGCAAAAACTCTTTGTTGAGTTCACCTGCCTATAGGCCATGCTACATCCATTACAACACTGTATTGTCGCAGCATTTGAATAATTCACAGATTTGACGATGAAATGTTCAATGACAGAAAGAGAAAGAGACTTGACAGTGAGGAGTTCAATTATGTAAAGTGACTTGACTATGAGAAGTCAAATGACAGAAAAAGATTTGACTATTACGTGCCAATCACCCTGAGAAAAAGTATCTAAAGCAGAACACGTCCCTCACAACCTCAGCATTCTGAATTCCTCCACTGATGACACACACTAGTATTCCTCTGATAATCACTCAAAGCTTCTCTTCAGAAAACACCATCCTGCCCATCGCCCGTCGTCCGTTGCCCCAGACATGGCTTAGTGTCACTTTGTTGGAGTAATTGCAAGCATGTAGCCGTGAGGCTCAGGGTCTGTCTGGAAACCTTTCAAAGTGGTCCGGATGCATCCAGTAGAGTAGATCACATTCAATAGAGCACATCTAACTCATATTTAAGGTGTTGGCCTAAACGGAAGGGAGGACAATAGATAGTATAGTAAAGGCAGTGTACCGTCTAGCCATACTTCCCACAGGTGTGATTACAACCTCTGAGGGTTTAGAGCTTGACTTAGTCACCTCATACAAGTACTTGGGAGTATGGCTAGACGGTACACTGTCCTTCTCTCAGCACATATCAAAGCTGCAGGCTAAAATTAAATCTAGACTTGGTTTCATATATCATAATCGCTCCTCTTTCAACCCAGCTACCAAACTAACCCTGATTCAGATGACCATCCTACCCATGATTAAGATTACGGAGACATCATTTATAAATCGGCAGGTTAGGGTGCTCTCGAGGGGCTAGATGTTCTTTACCATTCGGCCATCAGATTTGCCACCAATGCTCCTTATAGGACCCATCACTGCACTCTATACTCCTCTGTAAACTGGTCATCACTGTATACCCGTCGCAAGACCCACTGGTTGATGCTTATTTATAAAACCCTCTTAGGCCTCACTCTCCCTTATCTGAGAAATCTATTGCAGCCCTCATCCTCCACATACAACACCCGTTCTGCCAGTCACATTCTGTTAAAGGTCCCCGAAGCACACACATCCCTGGGTCGCTCCTCTTTTCAGTTCGCTGCAGCTAGCGAATGGAACGAGATGCAACAAACACTCAAACTGGACAGTTTTATCTCAATCTCTTCATTCAAAGTCTCAATCATGGACACTTACTGACAGTTGTGGCTGCTTTGTGTGATGTATTGTTGTCTCTACCTTCTTGCCCTTTGTGCTGTTGTCTGTGCCCAATAATGTTTGTACCATGTTTTGTGCTGCTACCATGTTGTGGTCATGTTGTGTTGCTACCATGCTGTGTTGTCATGTGTTGCTGCCTTGCTATGTTGTTGTCTTAGGTCTCTCTTTATGTAGTGTTATGTTGTCTGACTTGTCGTGATGTGTGTTTAGTCCTATATATATATATATTTTTGACATTTTTTTATTCCAGCCCCCGTCCCCGCAGGAGGCCTCTTGCCTTTTGGTAGGCCGTCATTGTAAATACAAATTTGTTCTTAACTTGCCTAGTTAAATAAAGGTTAAATACATTTTAAAAAAGTAGAAAAGAAGTATACTACAGTACTACAGTACCTAATCCACTTCCAGGGGAGCAGAGAAGGAGGAAGGAGAAGTATACTACAGTACTACAGTACCTAATCCACTTCCAGGGGAGCAGAGAAGGAGGAAGGAGAAGTATACTACAGTACTACAGTACCTAATCCACTTCCAGGGGAGCAGAGAAGGAGGAAGGAGAAGAAGTATACTACAGTACTACAGTACCTAATCCACTTCCAGGGGAGCAGAGAAGGAGGAAGGAGAAGAAGTATACTACAGTACTACAGTACCTAATCCACTTCCAGGGGAGTAGAGAAGGAGGAAGGAGAAGAAGTATACTACAGTACTACAGTACCTAATCCACTTCCAGGGGAGCAGAGAAGGAGGAAGGAGAAGAAGTATACTACAGTACTACAGTACCTAATCCACTTCCAGGGGAGCAGAGAAGGAGGAGGGAGAAGTATACTACAGTACTACAGTACCTAATCCACTTCCAGGGGAGCAGAGAAGGAGGAGGGAGAAGTATACTACAGTACTACAGTACCTAATCCACTTCCAGGGGAGCAGAGAAGGAGGAAGGAGAAGAAGTATACTACAGTACTACAGTACCTAATCCACTTCCAGGGGAGCAGAGAAGGAGGAAGGAGAAGAAGTATACTACAGTACTACAGTACCTAATCCACTTCCAGGGGAGCAGAGAAGGAGGAAGGAGAAGAAGTATACTACAGTACTACAGTACCTAATCCACTTCCAGGGGAGCAGAGAAGGAGGAAGGAGAAGAAGATAGAAAGATGCCATTTCTACCACTACCACAGTCAGGCTACAGAACAGGCCTTTTATTACTTATGGTTCAACCATGTGATGGCATAATATCATCTAATGCCATCCATGACATACAGTACATGACAACCACTGTGGCCACATAACCTTAGAATTGTTCTGATTTCTCAAAGTGACTTAAAGCTGAGATCATCGCTAGGCGAAACAGCGCCACTGGCTACCGCAGACGCATTTCGTATTTGTTTTAAGGAAATCAGCATCCAGGATTGTGGTAAAGATGATACAGTCCTAGTGCACACTCTGCATGGTGTGCAATGATGTCAGATGGAAACTGTTGGTTGTTTGCAAACGGATGTGACAGTTTCACCACCATGGAGCCCAGCTTTAAGTCCTGCTAAATAAGTGGGAGTAGGATTTCAAGTAGGATGACATTAGGCCAAAATCAATGATGTTGTTAAATATTAATTGGGACAGAGATTATACATCAATCAATCATGTCAGAGTCCATTGTGACTGTAGAGGAAGCAAATTACTATGACCCTTACCTTTCTCCCTCAAGATCTCTAAGGCTACCTCCCAAATGACACCCTTTATAGTGCACTACTTTTAACCAGACCCATAGGGCTCCCGTCAGAAGAAGTGCACCATACAGGGAATAGGGTGCCGTTTGGGATGTAGCCCTTCAGTACACCCACTTTATAAAAAATAGCTTTTCCTCCTATTCATCTTGTGTGTGTGACATGTGTGTGCAGAGTGAGCTCACATACATCAGTCAAACAGGATGGAGCCAGCAGAGAGCCTAGTCAGGGAATTCTTTCTTCTGACAACTCTGAGTATAACCAACTTCCGCTCTATTGTAGGTGTAACAAAAATTCCAACCTGAGAAAAAAAAAGGTTTCGCTTCAAAAGAGAGAGAAAACGATGACAGGTCTTTGAAATGTCATAGTGTATGACTGACTGTCTGTGGAAGAAAGAAGTGTTTAAATCATAAGGTTTTGGAGCAGGAAACTCGTCTGTCTGTCTGCAGATATTGATTTTTACTAGGAGGAAGGAGGAGAGCAGTGCTCTATGGCTTTGTTGGTCATAATCTCTGGTTACTTCTCTCAGACAGAGAGAGAGAGGCTGGGGAATGTCTGGTGATGTGTTATTCGAACACACCAGTCCTTGGTCTAGTAGACCTTAGTCCAGGAAGACCATACTACCTTACACTGTATGGTCACATTGTTCAGTCTTTAGCCTCTGGGTACTCTGTCTCTTTCTCTTCAGAGTTATTCTGAGAGTAACATCCGCCTGAACTGGAGAGAGGTTTCTGTTGTTTTTGTAACAACTGAAAGACGTTTTATTCAAGTCAACATCCCCCATCCTGTGTCTCTCACAGAACCAGGGTCACAGTGTTTCTTCTTCCTCCATATTGAATACAACCTGACCGTGTCCCATCTGTGTTCCACTAGGGGGGCCTGCCTGGGCTGCCCTTCTGTCTGTTTTCCTTTGGTTCTCCAAACAAAACAAGACCCCTCCGTCTCCGAGGGGGTCGCTGGGACGATAAACACAGAGAAACACACCAGCAGGACACAGAGACACACAGTTCAGCCAGGTCTGAAATGTGTCTGTGCAGAGGTAGGGGGGAGATGAAGGAGCAGGGGGAGTAAACAAAACATGATGAGGAAGAAGAAAAAAAGATGAGCGCTGGGAGGTCTGGTGGTATGTAATTGGGGTCAGTTTGTTCCCAAGACACACACACACAGCTTTTTGTCTGCAGCTGGTTTCCATTGATTGATGCTAAAAGAAAAACATTTCCTGTCTCAGATGTAAGAGAAGGATAAGAGCCTCCCATAGTTGGCACAGTAACACACTCACAGACTGACCCGACATTCAACACACTCACAGACTAGCTCAACATACTCACAGACTGACTCGACACACTCACAGACTAGCTCAACACACTCACAGACTAGCTCAACATACTCACAGACTGACTCAACACACTCACAGACTAGCTCAACATACTCACAGACTGACTCAACACACTCACAGACTGACTCAACACGCTCACAGACTGGCTCAACACACTCACAGAGTGACTCAACACACTCACAGACTGACTCAACACGCTCACAGACTGACTCGACACACTCACAGACTGACTCAACACACTCACAGACTGATTCAACACACTCACAGACTGATTCAACACACTCACAGACTGATTCAACACACACTCACAGACTGATTCAACACACTCACAGACTGATTCAACACACTCACAGACTGGCTCAACACACTCACAGACTGACTCAACACACTCACAGACTGGCTCAACACACTCACAGACTGGCTCAACACACTCACAGAGTGACTCAACACACTCACAGACTGACTCAACACGCTCACAGACTGACTCAACACACTCACAGACTGGCTCAACACACTCACAGACTGGCTCAACACACTCACAGACTGGCTCAACACACTCACAGACTGACTCAACACACTCACAGACTGACTCAACACACTCACAGACTGACTCAACACGCTCACAGACTGGCTCAACACACTCACAGAGTGACTCAACACACTCACAGACTGACTCAACACGCTCACAGACTGAAACAACACACTCAGAGACTGGCTCAACACACTCACAGACTGGCTCAACACACTCACAGAGTGACTCAACACACTCACAGACTGGCTCAACACACTCACAGACTGGCTCTAATGACCTTTGCTGAAGGAACAATGCAGTGCAGAGGGAAAACTACTGAACATACACAACAATCTACTTACACAACTGTCAACATACACAACTGTGAACACACTCTTACTACGGTTTACGGATACTGTACCTGGTTACAAGAGATTTCAATGCTAAAACAAATAGATAAAGCTAAAATGTTTCTGGGGCAGAATCACACATTGGCCATATACTGTCTGATCATCCGTGACCAAGACCTTACATCTTCTTTTTCAGGCACAGACAGTTGAGTGACGTCATTCCTTTACAGCTTGGTAAAGATAATCTACAAAAAGAGAATTCTCCCCAAACTCTCAAACCGAATAGAGAAAATGAGCATCCTGTAAACATCCAGTGTAGCCTAGTAAATATTGAGTCTAGTGTGGTAATGTTGAGTTTAGACTAGGTCTGGGCCAATCAGATCAGAGCCCAGGCGGGTGGGACACACAGCTGTATTATGAACAGGTGGGTTGGCTGGAAAGGGGTCAAAGGTCATTCATACTCAACACATTCATTATGATTCAGCTCCTCAGCTAAACTGTTTCACTTCTGCTCAGTTTGGAGAGTGAACACAGATTGAACATTGAACACAGAATAATTGTTCTATCATTTGACATTCCATGTTAAACTCTATTGGGATCCATAGGTAAATTGATCTCTAGGTAAATGGATCCATAGGTAAACAGATCCATAGCTAAATGGATCCGTAGGTAAATGGGTCAACTAGAGATACTGATAGAAATACTTGCAGAAAACACACATACTGCATGCACAATATACAGGCCCTTCTACTGACGGATGGACTAAGCAGACTCATCAGAGAAAAACACACCTCTCAATTAGACTGAACATCATCACAGGGGACACAAACACTCCTTTTCTCTTTTGTATCCGTTCCAGCTGGACTAAACTCACCTCATGCGGAGAGTAAATGAAACTTAAATGATTTGAGTGCTGCTGTGGGAGAGATAATGTTGCTGAGTTGGAAAAACAAGAGAGAATGTCTGGAAAGACAAGAGAGGGTGTCTCGAAACAAAAAAAAAAAATAGGATGTCTGGAACGATGAGAGTAATGTGAAGATGTCTGATACCTTGGCAGACAGGAGTAGACAGATGTCATTAGGCTTCATATCAGTGTTGGGGGTATTCTACTTAAAGGGTTCAACTAAGGCCTAAGGGACAAGAGTCCTATATGTAGGGCCCTCTAGATAGTGTAGGGTGTAGGGTCTTGTTGTTGTCTACTAGGTCAACAAAGAGGAAATAAGATTGGCATAATGCTCAGTGGTATAGAAAATGGCTGAACTACTAAGATGAAGCTAGTGTTCCTAACCAGTGTTTGGGATGCTCTGCTCTGTTTGGATGAGGGTGGTTGATGCTCAACATTAAATCAACTCCAATTCACACACATCCAGGTCAATAATCATACACCTTTACAGTTTACATATCAAGAAAAATGTGGGATGAAAACACGCACTAATACTCAGCATCTTCTCAGGGTGGAGAGCCCATCAAGCAGCAGAGCAGCCACAAGTGGCCATGCAAGCATGTAGATTGTTCAATATGCAGAAATATAGTGCCTTCATGGTTTAATTGAACCCGGCTTGTGAGACTCCTTTCTCCACTTAGTATGCAGCTCAAACAAAATGACAAAAAATGGCTGCTCACCCCAGTGCCTCAATTAGACAACACCAATTACAGCTAGAAGTTTCCAGAGCCTGCCAAATCCCCCTCAGACACCCCCACGAAGGAAATTCAGAGGAAATCTCGTCTTTGCCAGGGATCCACCAGACAGGGGTTGAATTGAGCTTTTCTCAGCTTTGGCTTTTTCCTTTTATAAGGAGTGTTTTAATGAAATAATGAAATAATTTAGTTGAGTTGAGAATCATACAAAATCCCTGAGATAAAAGTGTGAGTCTTCATCCCCCCGCCAGTTCTCTCTCTCTCTCTCTCTCTCTATTCATGCCCCCCTCTCTCTCTCTCTCTCTCTCTCTCTCTCTGTCTCTCTATTCATGCCCCCTCTCTCTTTTCTCTCTCTGTCTCTCACTCTCTCTCATCCACAAACACACACTCTCTCTCTATCCCTCTCTCTCTATTCATGCCCCCTCTCTCTCTCTCTCTCTCTCTCTCTCTCTCTCATCCACAAACACACTCTCTCTCTGGCTATTTCTCTCACCCACAAACACACACTCTCTCTATATTCATGCCCCCTCTCTCTCTCTCTCTCTCTCTCTCTCTCTCTCTCTCTCTGTCTCTCTCTATTCATGCCCCCTCTCTCTCTTTCTCTCTCTGTCTCTCGCTCTCTCTCATCCACAAACACACACTCTCTCTCTCTATCCCTCTCTCTCTCTCTATTCATGCCCCCTCTCTCTCTCTCTCTCTCTCTCTCTCTCTCGCTATCTCTCTCATCCACAAACACACTCTCTCTCTCTCTCTCTCTCTCTCTCTGGCTATCTCTCTCACCCACAAACACACACTCTCTCTCTCTCTCTCTCTCTCTCTGGCTTTCTCTCTCATCCACAAACACACACTCTCTCTCTATCCCTCCGTCTACATCTGTTTATCTATTTATCCCTTTATCTCCTCCTCTCCAGCCTGATAGATGTTTAATAAGGCACTAGAGGTACATCAACAAATCAATGACATCTTTAATTCCATGGCATGCACAGTCCCCACTTGAAGGCGTTGGATGTTATGATTGTTTGTTTGTTTATTGGTTGGTTGGTTTACCTTTGAGGCCCACCGTTGTGTGCTCAGCATACCCACTAATCAGGGCCCTTGCTGAGGTGTGTGCCTTCTTGCCTGTCTGGAAACCATGCCGCCGTTCAGATGTGAGGTTTTGCTAAATCGGTCCCACAGGAAGCCCCTGAATGCTCTGCGATGTTGTCTGGCTGTGTGCTTTCCAAAGGCTTAAGTTGCTTAATGTTATTAGTGTAGCTATCAAAACAGACATGTATGTTTGGCTGACCCATGGTTCATGGCTGGTCTCATACCAGTGCATGTAATGAGAGATTAGAGGAGATTTGTATATTTCTTGGAAAATAAGCTGATCCCCCATTGTTGTTGTTCATCTCACCAACTGATGAGATGATTCATGTTGTATAGGTTACCCACTTCTTTCCAACCCTTCTCTCCCATTGTAGCAGTAGACTACTAGGTTACTAGACCACCAGGCCACCAGGCTACCAGGTTACTAGACCACCAGGCTACTAGGTTACTAGACCACCAGACCAACAGGCTACTAAACCACCAGGCCAACAGGCTACTAGACCACCAGGTCACCAGGCTACTAGACCACCAGACCAACAGGCTACTAGACCACCAGGCTACTAGGCTACGAGACCACCAGGCTACCAGGCTACTAGGCTACTAATACAGTTTTTTTATACAGTTGCGCTTTCATTTTGTCCCTAGTTTAGAGATATACATATATTTATTGTTTTTCATCTGAAGGGCGTCACATAGACCTACACAAATTAGTGGTGTCCGACAGAAACCCTTTTGTTGAGAATTGGAGGGCAATGCCCAATGTCACGTGACGATAGCTCACAGGCACATCCCCCCTACATAACGTTACTGTAGACTAATTCCTGCATCCCCTCCACACTATAGTAGACTAACTCCTGTATCTCCACAGGCAAAGCCTTTGAGATCACCTATGTGAGCCTCAAGTTCTACACCAGTCGACCGGAGAGCTTTGCCATCTACAAGCGAACAAGTGAGGATGGACCATGGATCCCCTACCAGTACTACAGCGCCTCCTGTACCAAGACCTATGGGAAGAACGACAAGGGATACATTCGCCCGGGGGACGATGAGAGGATGGCAGTCTGCAACGACGAGTTCAGTGACATCTCCCCTCTGACCGGGGGCAATGTGGCCTTCTCTACCCTGGAGGGACGACCCAGCGCATACAACTTTGACCAGAGCGCCGTGCTACAGGTGAGAGAGGGAGGGAGTGTGGGGTGAGGGTGTGTGCGTGTGTGTGTGTGGATTAGTGAAAATCCGCTTCGACTGAGGATGACAGAAATTAGTATAGGAGGAATATGACCATGATATAGTATTCAATCTGACTCCATAATTTTTGAATGCTATAAGACCATAAATTAATCCACTCAGAATAATAAAAGTTGTTCTCAAGACAACTGTTATACAGCTATTAAGAAGTGAAGAGACAACGAGACAATGAGTCCCAGAAATAAATTATTGAGTTAATTTTAGCTCAGAGATGCACATTTAGAGGCCAAGTATATACAGTACAGTACGCCATGTGTAGTATGACTAACATTTACCATTAGACCTTACATCAAAGAATAATTCAAGGAATATCACTCAGAAATATGAAGACTTCAGTACATTTTTCTTGTTTTTCAGCCACTCCACAAATTTCTTGTTAACAAACTATAGTTTAGGCAAGTCGGTTAGGACATCTACTTTGTGCATGACAAGTCATTTTTCCAACAATTGTTTACAGACAGATTATTTCACTTATAATTCACTGCATCACAGTTCCAGTGGGTCAGAAGTTTACATACACTAAGTTGACTGTGCCTTTAAACAGTTTGGAAAATTCTAGAAAATTAGGTCATGTCTTTAGAAGCTTCTGATAGGCTAATTGAAATAATTTGAGTCAATTGGAGGTTTACCTGTGGATGTATTTCAAGGCCTACCTTCAAACTCAGTGCCTCTTTGCTTGACATCATGGGAAAATCAAAAGAAATCAGCAAAACAATTGTAGACCACAAGTCTGGTTCATACTTGGGAGCAATTTCAAAACGCCTGAAGGTACCATGTTCATCGATACAAACAATAGCACGCAAGTATAAACACCATGGGACCACGCAGCCGTCATACCGCTCGGGAAGGAGACGCGTTCTGTCTCCTCAACACAAACGTACTTCGGTGCGAAAAGTGCAAATCAATCACAGAACAACAGCAAAGGACCTTGTGAGGATGCGGGAGGAAACAGGTACAAAATGTTCTATATCCACAGTAAAACGAGTCCTATATCGACATAACCTGAAAGGACACTTCAAAACCGCCACAAAAAATCCAGACTACAATTTGCAACTGCAAATGGGGACAAGGATTGTACTTTTTGGAGAAATATCCACTGGTCTGATGAAACAAAAATAGAACTGTTTGGCCATAATGACCATCGTTATGTTTGGAGGAAAAAGTGGGAGGCTTGCAAGCCGAAGAACACCATCCCAACCGTGAAGCATGGGGGTGGCAGCATGGGGTGCATTGCTGCAGGAGGTACTGGTGCACTTCACAAAATAGATGGCATCATGAGGGAGGAAAATTACATGTATATATTGAAGCAACATCTCAAGACATCAGTCAGGAAGTTAATGCTTGGTCGCAAATGCGTCTTCCAAGTGGAAAATAACCCCAAGCATACTTCCACAGTTGTGGCAAAATGGCTTAAGGACAACAAAGTCAAGGTAATGGAGAGGCCATCACAAAGTCCTCACCTCAATCCTATAGAAAATGTGTGGGCAGAACTGAAAAATCGTGTGCGAGCAAGGAGGCCTACAAACCTGACTCAGCTACACCAGCTCTGTCAGGCGGAATGGGCCAAAATTCACCCAACTTATTCTGGGAAGCTTGTGGAAGGCTACCAGAAATGTTTGACCCAAGTTAAACAATTTAAAGGCAATGCTACCAAATACTAATTGAGTGTATGTAAACGTCTGACCCACTGGGAGTGTGATGATAGAAATAAAAGCTGAAATAAATCACTCTCTACTATTATTCTGACATTTCACATTCTTAAAATAAAGTGGTGATCCTAACTGACATAAGAAAGGGCATTTTCATTCCGATTAAATGTCAGGAATTGTGAAAAACTGAGTTTAACCTCTCTTGGAATTGTGAAAAACTGAGTTCAACCTCTCTTGGGTAGGGGGCAGTATTTTCACGTCCGGATGAAAAGCGTGCCCAAATTAAACTGCCTGTTTCTCAGGCCCAGAAGCTAGGATATGCATATAATTGGTAGATTTAGATAGAAAACTGTTAAAAGTATGTCTGTTCATTGAGAGGAGCTGTTCATTGAGAGCGTTGGCATCGAGGGGTGAATCGAGTGGGACCGTGTCCAGGCCAAACTGGGTAATGACACCTCGGTCCAGGAAGCTCTCGTTGGTGACCCGAATTGATGACAGTAGACAAAGGAAAAGCCTGGCTGTGCCACAAAATGCTGCCTTCAAGCAGGGGTCTGGGGGAAGATGGGCAGGCGATTTGGCTCAACAGTATATATCCCCCACTACTGCCGAGCCCCCTCTTTTGTGGGACGCAGGGAACAAGTGGAGACAAAGTGACCAACCTGGCCACAGTATAGGCAGCTCCTAGCGCAGATTCGTCATTGCCTCTCCTCTCGAGAGAGAGACGGGCCCAGCCGAGCTGCATGGGTTCAGGATCTGGACGAGCCTGCGGACGGGATGCAGTAGGAGAAGTAGGAAAAGGCACTGAAGCAGATGTTATGGGACATGCAACCCTACCTACCCTCTCCCTCTGACACACACGGAGACAGTTGTCGATGCAGATAGCGAGAGAGATGAGTTCATCAAGTCCATCAGGCTCATCCCTGGACACCAACTCGTCCTTGAGGGTCTCAGTGAGCGCGTTCCGGAATGCTCCCTGAAGGGCCTCCTCATTCCAACCGCTCTTAGCAGCGAGGGTGCAAAACTCACATGCCATCTCAGCAACACTATGGGGGCCTTGACGGATGGACAGGAGTCGTTTAGCGGCATCCTTACCTCAGACCGGGTGGTCGAAGACTTTCTTCATCTCCTCCGTGAATCTGGAGTAGGAGAAGCAGGTGGGGGACTGTCTCTCCCACACTGTCGTGGCCCAGGAAAGCGCTGCTCCATGGTGGCAGCCAATCAGAAAGGAAATCTTGGCCCGTTTACTAGCATAAGAGTAGGGTTGTTGCTCAAATACTAGTGAACATTGCACGAAAAGTGCTCTGCAAGCTCTGAGGATGCCATCGTAATGCTCGGGAGTTGTAACAAATGGCTCCCGGAGTGGAGGAGAAGGACTTGGAACTGGTTGTGAGCTCTGTGCGAAGGGTCGGCAGTGTAGATCAGACAGGCTCTGTGTTCCAGAAGGGTCTACAGGGCTTGGTCATGTGGCTCGAGCTGGGCGCTTTGGCCGGCGAGGGTTTGGTGGAGAGTAGTAGAGTCTGCTGGGTTCATCTCTTTTTCCAGATTATACTTTTACGCTGAGTGGAACAGGGGAACCCAAGAGCAGACTCAGACAATGAGACTGGGATGAAGTAACCAAGGTATTTATTGAAACACAGCGGGAGATGGAGTGCAGGTCAGGGGAAGCTCGGGCTGGAAACCAGGTGCGGAGGCTGAGGCCTGGAGCGAGAGGGGTTGATACAGGTCCGGAGGGGAATCCAAGGGAGTAGTAGAGTGGGGAATCCAGGACAGAGTAGCAGGATGACGAGACGTGGGACTGGAGACAGGGACCAGAGTCATAGCGAGCAGAACTGTACTGGTGAGGAAAACAGTGTCAGGCAAGGAAAACAGGCACAACAGGATCTGAATAGTAACAAATGGCTAGAAACGTAGACTGACTGAGCAAAGATTACAATCTGGCAGCGTGTAAGTGGCAGGGCTGAGTATTTGTAGACGTTTTGATTATGGAACAGGTTGCAGCTCTTGGGGATCTGCTCTGACTCCAACACACCTGTCTCCGCCCACACAATCACACACACGTAGAGAGAGAGGGAGAGGGAGAGAGTACTGGGGGAGTGGCGGCAGGTCAAGGAGCCACAGGATGAGCAGTAGAGGGCGTTGCAGGAGCAGATGTGACACTTTATTCTTCCCAGAGTATAATGTCCGAAAATATGTCAGCATTCCTGACAAGTTTCCTTTAAGTGTCCGTCCCTCCTTCCCAGCTCCCAGACATAAATACTGCTGCGCACACATAACAAACACACACACTTCAAATGTTGACAACAGCCACCGCAAGTAAGATAAAGCCGGATTCCACCCACATGCTCTCTCTCTCTCTCTCTCACTTTATTTTGGTCTGTCCACATATGGACAGCAGTGTTACACCTCCCTTTGCATGAGGGGGGCCAAGGGCTGGTGGACATTAGATCCAGACTGACAGCTTTCCTGTCTACAAGCTGCACAGAGACTTCTGGATCAGCAGGTCTTGTGCTGGAGAGACTGCATTGACTGTTCTGAGGAGAGCAGGCAACCTTGGGTACGATAGGTTACTGTTGGATCAGTCATTACTCTGTTCTCCCGCGCTGTGTTTTAGTAGTGGAAAAAGCTGTTGACAGAGACATTTCATGGATAACATGGATAATGGAGGAGCCACTGTTTCACAACCCAGCTTGCAGGCCAGGCTTGTGAGAGCAGGGTTCACTAAGGTGGGTGATCTGGAAGAGGAGGCAGGGTGGAAATCTGCCAGCGACTGACATGGAGGCTTCCTTCATAAAGTCAACCAGGCTGCTGTAGCAGGTAGTGGAGGGGGTCCATGCTGTACTACCAGGCTCATTCAGAGAGCTGCTAGGGAGTAGGCAGAGACTGACCTACCGCCTTTCACCATTGCTGCCTCTGCAGGGGAACACCAAGAGTGTAGCTCGAGGCAAAAAGGCCACAGCCAGCAAAAAGGCGGCTCAGAAAGAAGGTGGCTTAGAAAGACCTTCTCTATGATCTGAGGGCATCTGGGTGGCCGGGGGGTTGGGACCAAGCTTTTCTCTGAGAGGATGTAGGCGGTCCCACTATACGCCTCCCATAGAGAAGCGTATTTCTGATCTAAAGTGGAGGATTATTCACAGGCTAATCGCTACAAACAGATACGTGTCACTCCTTGATCCATCATTGGGTGTCTGTTCTGTGGGGAGGAGTTGACAGTGAAGCATCTGTTTTTTTTTTCATGTTCCAGGCTGGTTGTTTTCTGTCCTGAGTGGGTGGTGTTCAGGCCTTTGGTTGGGACCGACTCTGATTGCTTATATTCGTCCTATTTCAGACATGCACAATGTGTAATTTATACACAGGCGTGACTTGGAAATGTGTTTTTTGCATGCCTCACTCTGCATGAGACAATCGGAGAGTGGGGTCACAGCCAGGGTCAGCCATTATGAACGGCGCCCTTGGACAATAAGGGTTAACTGCCTTGCTCAAGGGCACATCTACAGACATTTCACTTTGTCAGCTCGGAGATTCAAACCAACAACCTTTTGGTTACTGGCCCAATGCCCTAACCGCTAGGTTACCTTCCACCGGAACCGTCTGAGGGTTCTCTCTACTTTGTAGGGGTGTGGACATCAGGGGGGTTCTATGTACAGTGGACAAGGAATTGAAGTTTGTACTTTTAATGATGTAACTATTAGGCCAATAAAGGTACTGTATTTCTTTATGGGAGTACTACGGAAATAATGATGTTTAAGGTGTCACAGAGATTATCCACTTGCGTCACAATCATACTTATCATTGTTAACAACAGAACAGGTCATGTCCTTATTAGAAGGATTATAAACAAGTCATTAGTCATATTGTCATATTTATGAATTCCTGCCGTATTCATTGTGTATAACACTGTGTGTGTGTACGTGTGGACCTATAAGAGTCACTTTAACACACACACCACACATAGGAGGATGATCATACAGTGTAGCAGCAAATAATCCTCTCTCTCTCTCTCTCTCTATTAATTTCAATGGGCTTTACTGGCATGGGAAACATTGTTTACATTGCCAAAACAAGTTAAATAGATCATAAACAAAAGTGAAATAAACATTGAAAACAGAACAGTAAACATTACAATCACAAAAGTTCCAAAGGAATAGAGACATTTCAAAATACATATTATGGCTGTGTACAGTGTTGTAACGATGTCTCTTTCTCTCTCTTTCTAACACACACACACACACACACACACAAACAGAACCATATAGAGAACCACACACACACACACACACACACAGAACCATGCAGAGAACCACACACACACACACACACACACAGAACCACAGAGAACCACACACCACACACACAGAACCATACAGAGAACCACACACAGAACCACACACACACACAGAACCATACAGAGAACCACACACAGAACCACACACACACAAACTCACACACGTACACACACAGACACACTGGCTAACGCGTCTGTGCCTCTAGAACGGCAGCTGAAGAAGATTTCATGTTATATTTAGCTCCGATAAACATTGATGACGACTTAATAGCTTTATGATGATTTAGCACCAGGCTGTTGAGGGAGAAACAGGGAAAATGGACACAGTAAACTGTGACTAAAGATGAGGAAATAAAGCACCTGCCTTTTGGCTCTCTTCCCTTGACAACTGCAGAATGTGTGTGTGTGCGTGCGCGCTTGTGTGATTCTGCAACTGTGTGTTGGACATGCAGACAGTTTCATGCTCAATAAATAGCTAATAGATTTCAAAGCCTCTTCAGCTCAGTGAAATGAGCCCATGAAGACTGTAATGCAGAAAAACAATAGAGAAGCATTATTCTATCAACTTACTGTAGGGTGTGACCTGGACTCTTGTACCTCCTTGTGGAGAGAGATTCTACAGATGGTGCAGGTGCGACATATGCCTGACAACCCCCAAGGCGGTACAGCACCCCCTCACTCACTTGCTCCAACACACACACACACACACACGCACACATATATATATATATATTTGTAAGCATACACACACACATAAACACACACACCCTCTGGCCTTGAAGGGGTTTCTGTTTCCTTCTCTCATCTGCTCTAACACCTTTTAATATGTGACATCTTCCAAACCTAACAAAGAGAAGAAATAACCATTATTCCTCCAGAGTAGTCCTACTCAGAAAACAGACTGGAGACAGCGAAGAGAGACAGTAAGAGAAGAAGAGAGACAGAAAGAGAGCCAGAGCCACAGACAGGCAGTGAAGGCCCATCAGCTAGCGAGGAGAGGAGAGGTACACTATAAATACAAAAATATGTGGACACCCCTTGATTCGGCTATTTCAGCCACACCCATTCTTGACAGGTGTTTGAAATCGAGCACACAGCCATGCAATCTCCATAGACAAACATTGGAAGTAGAATGTTCCATACTGAAGAGCTCAGTGACTTTCAACGTGGCACTGTCATAGGATGCCACCTTTCCAACAAGTAAAAATCATCTGTCCTTGGTTTCAACACTCACTACTGAGTTCCAAACTTTCTCTGTAACGTCAGCACAAGAACTGTCCGTTCGGGAGATTCGTGAAATGGGTTTCCATGGCCGAGCAGCCGCTCACAAGTCTAAGATCACTATGCGCTGCCATTGGACTCTGGAGCAGTGGAAACACGTTCTCTGGAGTGATGAATCACACTTCACCATCTGGCCGTCCTACGGATTAATCTGGGTTTGGCAGATGCCAGGAGAAGTCTTTCCTAGCCACTGTGCTTCTACACCTGCATTGCTTGCTGTTTGGGGTTATAGGCTGGGTTTCTGTACAGCACTTTGAGATATCAGCTGATGTAAGAAGGGCTATATAAATACATTTGATTTGATTTGAATGCTACCTGCCCCAATGCATTGTGCCAACTATAAAGTTAGGTGGAGGAGGTATAATGGTCTGGGGCTGTTTTTCATGGTTCAGGGTAGGCCCCTTAGTTCCAGTGGAACCAGAGCCCTGACCTAAACCCTATTGAACACCTTTGGGATGAATTGAAATGCAGACTGCGAGCTAGGGATAATCGCCCAACATCAGTGCCCGACCTCACTAATGCTCTTGTGGCTGATTGGAAGCAAGTTCCCATAGCAATGTTCCAACATCTAGTAGAAAGCCTTCCTGGAAGAGTGGAGGTTGTTATAGCAGCAACGGGGGGACCAACTCCATATTAATGTCCATCATTTTGGAATGAGATATTCGACTAGCAGGTGTCCACATACTCTTGGTCATGTATTGTAAGTAGAGTAGAGGAGAAGAAAAAAGAAGAGAAGAGTATAGAGGAGAGAAAGAAAGAAAGAGAAAGGCTAGGATTTCTGTGGCTTAGTAATAACCACTTAACTCACAGGCAAAAAAAAAGCTTTCCGGTAGGTTCCTTCGTTCAACAACCAAGACCATCTTCCCCACCCCTCATTCCACCTTCCTCAGTACTACCCAGTATTATTATATTCTCTTCTTCTCTTTTGGTAACAGGGAGGCTGTGTTGCTGTTAAGAAGCAGACAGAGTTGTATTGTTTTGATTCATCCAGGTTGCATACCAAATGGCACCCTATTCCCTATATCAAAAGCACTCTGGTCAAAAATAGTGCACTAAAGGGTACAGGGTGCCATTTGGGATGCAGGGACTACTGTACACTCAGCATCAGCCCAGTGCTATTTCTGTCTCTGCTATCCCATCCCAACAGGGCTGAGGCTCTGCTAC
This sequence comes from Oncorhynchus tshawytscha, assembly GCF_018296145.1. Taxonomy (NCBI): domain Eukaryota; kingdom Metazoa; phylum Chordata; class Actinopteri; order Salmoniformes; family Salmonidae; genus Oncorhynchus; species Oncorhynchus tshawytscha. The sequence goes on from NC_056448.1 coordinate 31,913,872, forward strand.
AGTAATGTCTCCTTTTGTTTGGTCCATCTCTCTTTTCTCCCAATTGAATTGTCTTGTAATCTGTCAAAATAGGATGTTGTTTGTTTTACGTTTATCGCCTGCTACATAATAGGGTTTGAATTTCATTATTGTGACTGCTAACTGGAAATTGAATTTTCTTCTCAGGAGGGGGTGATAAAATGCAGTGTCATTGTGTGTTGCTGGGGGGGAGGATTGTTTGTGAACAGTAAGGAAGGGATTTACAGTAGGATATAAAGTTTTAGTTTTAGTTGTATTACTTATCCTTTAAGGCGCAATTACTAATACTGAGATAATGGGATAATTACTGTAGTTTGTTGCCCAAAGGCTATGAATGTCCATGGACATGTTAATTAATGCAGTCATTCAAGAAACATAGTCTACTCCTTGTATTACTGTACCTTCTCTCATGACTTAAATACCATTTAAGTAAGCCCAAATACATATCAGATGTGAACATGGCAAGTTCATGAGTAAAGACAATAAAAACATTGTTAGCCCTGTGGGACAGACTGTGGCATGGCTGCCTGGTTGCCTGGCTGTTCAGTAAATGGATGCTGTAGTTACACTGAAGCCTGTGGCGTGCTCCTAATGGGCCTGTTGGTCATATTTCACTGTGGTTTGGATGTCATCGACCCCCTGATTATAAAGCAGAGAGAGATCAATATGGAGCAGGGATACACAGATAAGGTGGCAAATCTCTCAGCAAGCCTGCATGCTTTCTCCCTTCTCTCTCTCTCTATCTGATGCTTTCTCCCTTCTCTCTCTCTATCTGATGCTCTCTCTCTCTCTCTCTCTCTCTCTCTCTCTCACTCTCTCTCTCCCTCTGATGCTCTCTCTCTCTCCCTCTGATGCTCTCTCTCTCTGATGTTCTCTCTCTCTCCCTCTGATGTTCTCTCTCTCTCTCTCTCTCTCTCTCTCCCTCTGATGTTCTCTCTCTCTCACTCTCTCTCCCTCTGATGCTCTCTCTCACTCTCTCTCTCTCTCTCTCTCTCTCTCTCTCTCTCTCTCTCTCTCTCTCTCTCTCTCTCTCTCTCTCTCTCCCTCTGCTCTCTCTCTCTCTCCCTCTTGATGCTCTCTCTCTCTCCCTCTTGATGTTCTCTCTCTCTCCCCTCTCTCTCTCTCTCTCTCTCTCTCTCTTGATGTTCTCTCTCTCTCCCCCTTATTTTCTCTCTCTCTCTTTGTCTTGTCACTTAATGCAAGAAGATGAGGAGTCCTATAATTGACTTTGATCTGTCCCCTCATCGGAATCAATGGCACTCGTTCCTTTCATTACATTCAATTTTTTTCTCTCTGCTCTCTTTTTTCCCGACCCACTGAATCGTTCAGTACCAGTGAATGAAAAGGAAATTAATTAGATGTCATTTTCTTCTTGCGTTCATAGGTATTTTTTGTAACCTCTGGAGCATGGCTGACATGCCACATTGTCACAGGGATGAGCTGACCTTTAGCTAGCCCATGTATATAGCCAAGTTATTGTTACTCATCATGCATTTATTATTACTTGTATTATTCATTGCTTTACTTTTCTATTATTTCTCTAATTTCTTTGTCTCTGAATTGTTGGTAAGTGAGCATTTCACTGAAAGTCTTCACCTGTTGTTTACGAAGCATGCGACGAATAACATTTTATTTGAAATTGCTGAGAGAGAGAGACAATCGAGAGGGAGGAAGGCTGCTCTGCTCTGGTCTACTTCACCTGCAGTCAGCGTGACGCAGAGTGGGCCTGCAGAGGCACCCGCAACCCACTGCCCAGGCCTCAGGCCTACTCTATGGTTAATTTTAATGGACTACTTCCACAGGGTAAGATGAGAGAAGAGGGACCAGGCCTAACTGCTAAATTAACAGATCCCAGAACATCCAGGGCTCAGGGTTCACTGTAGTTCCTTTCTAACCCTATAATACATACTCCTATAATACATCCTCCTATAATACATCCTCCTATAATACATCCTCCTATAATACATACTCCTATAATGCATCCTCCTATAATACATACTCCTATAATACATCCTCCTATAATACATCCTCCTATAATATATCCTCGTATAATACATCCACCTATAATACATCCTCCTATAATACATCCTCCTATAATATATCCTCCTATAATACATCCACCTATAATATATCCTCGTATAATATATCCTCCTATAATATATCCTCGTATAATACATCCTCTCTATAATACATCCTCCTATAATACATCCTCCTATAATACATCCTCCTATAATACATCCTCCTATAATATATCTTCCTATAATATATCATCCTATAATATATCGCCCTATAATACATCCTCCTATAATATATCCTGCTATAAAACATCCTCTTATAATATATCCTCCTATAATACATCCTCCTATAATACATCTTCCTTCATTTGCTGTTCACTCCTATAGAAAAGAGAGAAAAACACTGAGCCCAAAACCCTTCCTGGAAATGTCCCTACAACATTCCCACCTTTATTTTCAAAGATTCAGCTTTTAAAGCTACCAATACTTAAGTTTGAGTAATTGAAATGGTGAAGTGTCATTCATGATAACACTCAATAACATTGAATTGATATATAAAACATTTGGTCTATTACATTGTAATAACATTTAAAGAAGCCACGCATCTCCATAATATACAATGAATCCCTCCACACAAATATGTGCTTTTCTCTTTCCAGAATCACCCAATGGTGGAAAATTCCCTTCACTCTTTCCTGAGGGAAAGCTAGAGAGTGGATCACTTCGAATTGAATTGGATTCATAAAATTGTGGTAAAAAAAGGCTCTACTTATCATGTGCGCTTTTTAAGAGTAAATGGGTTGAGTAGGGGTTGGAGAAAGGTAAAACCATACTTACTCTCCACATTCAGAATGTCAACAGACCATACAATTATCTCTGTTGGTCTCTTGGGCACGTGGCAGCTAGTGAGGCCGTTTGCCTGCTGTAAAGCGTATACAGAGAGCTATAAATATTTCATAAGTCCTAAAATGGGAATCGCATTCTGTCTGCTTTATTAGCATTTTAATCCGTCTGTAGACTCGCCGCATGCTTTTCCCTTCCCTGCCTGATGGGCCCGCTCCCTGTATAAAGACTTCACAGCCATTATTCCCCATGTTTCTAAACCTCTCTACTCTCCATCTTAGGGATGCCATAGAGGAGAAATACTGAGAAAGGGGGTTGCTTACACACAATGGTTGTATGATAAATAGTTGAGGAACACTGGGCTAAGTGTACTGTGTTTTCTCTGTGTGTTACCATAAATCGCCCCGAATTCCCCAAAAAACATTCAAAACAGGACAGGTTTAATCGTGTTGTGTTTTCACATTGATTAGCATCAGCTTGCCTCGTGACAGCGCTCTCTGTTCTGCCATTAATCTACAGCGGTAAACATGTTTGCCTGATTCGTCATTACCAAACAAATTGTGTGGATTAAGAAACACTCACCTTGTAACAGAGTGTTTAGATGTTCTTCCTCTGAAGTAATGGCTTACTTCAAAGGGTGAGGCTGTTGTCAAGTTTGTAAAGCTCTTTTCCCCCTCCTTTTCAATATCCACACAGAAGATGAAAGCCACTCTATGAATTCAAATTTAATTTGTTCAGTCATCCATAAAACGTTTTCTCTCTATATATCCTTCCCTCTCCCCCCCCTCTCTCTCCTTCTGTCTCCCTCCATCCCTCTCTCTCTCCTTCTGTCTCCCTCCCACTCTCTCTCTGTCTCTTTCTCTCTGTCTCTCTCTCTTCCTATCTCGCTGCTCCCCTCTCGCTCTCACCTTCTCTCTCTCTCTCTCTCTTTCCCGGGTGAAGCTGGAAAGCAGTGTAGCAAATTGGAAGTACAGCATTGAATGACAATGAGAGACACTGAAGAAAAAAATACATATTGGGGGCAAAGAGAACTTAAGCAATCAAATGAAAAGTTATTAAGTTTGGATTGAGGCACACTGCTCTCTCCTGTCACTGTCTCCATCTGGTAGTCCTCCAAGTCAAATCAAATCAATTAGAATCAATCAAATGAAAAGTTATTAAGTTTGGATTGAGGCACACTGCTCTCTCCTGTCACTGTCTCCATCTGGTAGTCCTCCAAGTCAAATCAAATCAATTAGAATCAATCAAATCAAAAGTTATTAAGTTTGGATTGAGGCACACTGCTCTCTCCTGATACTGTCTCCATCTGCTAGTCCTCCAAGTCAAATCAAATCAATTAGAATCAATCAAATCAAAGTTTATTAAGTTTGGATTGAGGCACACTGCTCTCTCCTGTCACTGTCTCCATCTGGTAGTCCTCCAAGTCAAATCAAATCAATTCAAATCAATCAAATCAAAGTTTATTTGTCAAGTGCGCCGAATACAACAGGTGTAGACCTTACAGTGAAATGCTTACTTACAGACTCTAACCAATAGTGCAAAAAAGGTATTAGGTGAACAATAGGTAAGTAAAGAAATAAAATAACAGTAAAAAGACAGGCTATATACAGTAGCGAGGCTATAAAATAAGTGAGGCTACATACAGACACCGGTTAGTCAGGCTGATTGAGATAGTATGTACATGTAGATATGGTTAAAGTGACTATGCATATATGATGAACAGAGAGTAGCAGTAGCGTAAAAGAGGGTTTGGCGGGTGTGGGTGGCGGGACACAATGCACAATGTGCGGGAGCACTGGTTGATCGGCCCAATTTGGGTAGTATGTACATGGATGTGTAGTTAAAGTGACTATGCATATATGATGAACAGAGAGTAGCAGCAGCGTAAAAAGAGGGGTTGGGGGGGCACACAATGCAAATAGTCCTAGAAGCCTTTTTGTCCTAGACTTGGCACTCTGGTACCGCCATGTGCAGGGCATAGCAGGATTGGTTCGTCGCAGGGCAGAGCAGGATTTCTTGTAAGCTTCCGGGTTAGAGTCCCGCACTTTGAAAGCGGCAGCTCTACCCTTTAGCTCAGTGCGAATGTTGCCTGTAATCGATAGCTTCTGGTTGGGGTATGTACAGTGCCTTGCGAAAGTATTCGGCCCCCTTGAACTTTGCGACCTTTTGCCACATTTCAGGCTTCAAACATAAAGATATAAAACTGTATTTTTTTGTGAAGAATCAACAACAAGTGGGACACAATCATGAAGTGGAACGACATTTATTGGATATTTCAAACTTTTCTAACAAATCAAAAACTGAAAAATTGGGCGTGCAAAATTATTCAGCCCCCTTAAGTTAATACTTTGTAGCGCCACCTTTTGCTGCGATTACAGCTGTAAGTCGCTTGGGGTATGTCTCTATCAGTTTTGCACATCGAGAGATTGACATTTTTTCCCATTCCTCCTTGCAAAACAGCTCGAGCTCAGTGAGGTTGGATGGAGAGCATTTGTGAACAGCAGTTTTCAGTTCTTTCCACAGATTCTCGATTGGATTCAGGTCTGGACATTGACTTGGCCATTCTAACACCTGGATATGTTTATTTTTGAACCATTCCATTGTAGATTTTGCTTTATGTTTTGGATCATTGTCTTGTTGGAAGACAAATCTCCGTCCCAGTCTCAGGTCTTTTGCAGACTCCATCAGGTTTTCTTCCAGAATGGTCCTGTATTTGGCTCCATCCATCTTCCCATCAATTTGAACCATCTTCCCTGTCCCTGCTGAAGAAAAGCAGGCCCAAACCATGATGCTGCCACCACCATGTTTGACAGTGTGGATGGTGTGTTCAGGGTGATGAGCTGTGTTGCTTTTACGCCAAACATAATGTTTTGCATTGTTGCCAAAAAGTTCAATTTTGGTTTCATCTGACCAGAGCACCTTCTTCCATATGTTTGGTGTGTCTCCCAGGTGGCTTGTGGCAAACTTTAAACGACACCTTTTATGGATATCTTTAAGAAATGGCTTTCTTCTTGCCACTCTTCCATAAAGGCCAGATTTGTGCAATATACGACTGATTGTTGTCCTATGGACAGAGTCTCCCACCTCAGCTGTAGATCTCTGCAGTTCATCCAGAGTGATCATGGGCCTCTTGGCTGCATCTCTGATCAGTCTTCTCCTTGTATGAGCTGAAAGTTTAGAGGGACGGCCAGGTCTTGGTAGATTTGCAGTGGTCTGATACTCCTTCCATTTCAATATTATCGCTTGCACAGTGCTCCTTGGGATGTTTAAAGCTTGGGAAATCTTTTTGTATCCAAATCCGGCTTTAAACTTCTTCACAACAGTATCTCGGACCTGCCTGGTGTGTTCCTTGTTCTTCATGATGCTCTCTGCGCTCTTAACGGACCTCTGAGACTATCACAGTGCAGGTGCATTTATACGGAGACTTGATTACACACAGGTGGATTGTATTTATCATCATTAGTCATTTACGTCAACATTGGATCATTCAGAGATCCTCACTGAACTTCTGGAGAGAGTTTGCTGCACTGAAAGTAAAGGGGCTGAATAATTTTGCACGCCCAATTTTTCAGTTTTTGATTTGTTAAAAAAGTTTGAAATATCCAATAAATGTCGTTCCACTTCATGATTGTGTCCCACTTGTTGTTGATTCTTCACAAAAAAATACAGTTTTATATCTTTATGTTTGAAGCCTGAAATGTGGCAAAAGGTCGCAAAGTTCAAGGGGGCCGAATACTTTCGCATGGCACTGTACGTACAGTCACTGTGGGGACGACGTCCTCGATACATTTATTGATAAAGCCAGTGAAAAACATGTTCCAGTCTGTGATAGCAAAACAGTCCTGTAGTTTAGCATCTGCTTCATCTGACCACTATTTTATAGACCGAGTCACTGGTGCTTCCTGCTTTAATTTTTGCTTGTAAGCAGGAATCAGGAGGATAGAGTTGTGGTTGGATTTACCAAATGGAGGGCGAGGAAGAGCTTTGTACGCGTCTCTGTGTGTGGAGTACAGGTGATCTAGATTTGTTTTCCCTCTGGTTGCACATTTAACATGATGATAGAAATTTAGTAGAACTGATTTTAGTTTCCCTGCATTAAAGTCTCCGGCCACTAGGAGCATCCCCTCTGGGTGAGTGGTTTCCTGTTTGCTTATTTCCTTATACAGCTGACTGAGTGCAGTCTTAGTGCCAGCATCTGTCTGTGGTGGTAAATAAACAGCCACGAAAAGTATAGCTGAAAACCCTCTAGGCAAGTAGTGTGGCCTGCAATTTATCACAATATACTCTACTTCAGGCGAGCAAAATCTAGAGACATTCTTAGATTTCGTGCATCAGCTGTTGTTTACAAATGTGCACAGACAGCCCCCCCTCGTCTTACTGGAGTGTGCTGTTCTATCTTGCCGGTGCAGCGTATATCCCGCTAGCTGAATATCCATGTCATCATTCAGCCACGATTCCGTGAAACATAGGATTTTACAGTTTTTGATGCCCCGTTTGTAGGATTTTCGTGATCATACCTCGTCTAATTTATTGTCCAATGATTGTTGGCGAGTAGTAATGACGGTAATGGCAGCTTTCCAACTCGCCTTCTCCGGGTCCTGACAAGACATTTTGCTCTTTGTCCTCTGTACCTGTGTCGCTTCCTCTTTCAAATAACGGGGATGTCGGCCCTGTGGGGTGTTTGGAGAATGTCTTGTGCGTCCTCGTTGTAGAAAACATCTTTGTCTTATCCGAGGTGAGTGATCACTGTCCTGATATCCAGAAGATCTTTGTCTAATCCGAGGTAGTGATCGCTGTCCTGATATCCAGAAGCTCTTTGTCTAATCCGAGGTGAGTGATCACTGTCCTGATATCCAGAAGCTCTTTGTCTAATCCGAGGTGAGTGATCACTGTCCTGATATCCAGAAGCTCTTTGTCTAATCCGAGGTGAGTGATCACTGTCCTGATATCCAGAAGCTCTTTTTTGCCGTAAAATACAGTTGCAGAAACATTATGTACAAAATAAGTTACAAATAATGCGGAAAAACCCACATAATAGCACAATTGGTTGGGCGCCCGTAACACTGCTGCCAAGTCAAGCCTCAGAGAGAGAGAGAGAGAGAGAGAGAGAGAGAGAAGGGTGGAGGTGAGAGGAGAGAGAGAGAATGCATGTGTGTGTGTGTGTGTGTGTGTGTGTGTGTGTGTGTGTGTGTGTGTGTGTGTGTCAGAGTGAGAAATAAAGAGAGAGTGATTCTCAGAAGGAAAGAGAGGGAGAGATTTGGGGCTCTTGTACTAGCTGATGGAAGTTAGTGGCCTCAGGCTACTGACTCATGTAAGTTAGAGGCCTCAGGCTACTAGCTGATGTAAGTTTGGGGCCTCAGGCTACTAGCTGATGTAAGTTTGGGGCCTCAGGCTACTAGCCGATGTAAGTTATGGGCCTCAGGCTACTAGCTGATGTAAGTTATGGGCCTCAGACTATTTGGACAAATATAAAACTGTCTTTTCCCCTAGAGTCTGGCTAAGACACAGGATGGAAATGATACTACAGTACTCCTCTCCTCACACAGTGGCTGGGCTGTAGAGGGGTCCACATTGGTTTTTACTCTGGCTGGTGGAGTTTTAACATACAGTGAGGGAAAAAAAGGTTTTTATCCCCTGCTGATTTTGTACGTTTGTCCACTGACAAAGAAATGATCCGTCTATAATTTTAATGGTAGGTTTATTTGAACAGTGAGAGACAGAATAACATCAAAAAAATCCAGAAAAACGCATGTCAAAAATGTTATAAATTGATTTGCATTTTAATGAGGGAAATGCGTTTTTCAGGATTTTTGTTGTTGTTAGTCTGTCTCTCACTGTTCAAATAAACCTACCATTAAAATTATAGACTGATCATTTCTTTGTCAGTGGGCAAACGGACAAAATCAGCAGGAGATCAAATACTTTTTTCCCTCACTGTAGATAGATCATGGTGCCAAACAAAGCATTGTCAAACAATGGCCTTGCTTCTCTCAACGACGAACAATATCATTTAATCCTCCCCATCAATCAGCTTCATCATAGCATTGTGAGTCTGAATATTGTGAGTCTGAATCCACGGGAGAGAACAGAACAGAACAGGTTTTTGCTGCGGTTTGCACAAATAATAAGCAATGAGCTACTAATTAACCTTCAGTGCTGTAAGTGATATTCAGGCCTATGTCTGTGTTGCCTTACACAATTAGCATTGTCCAACCGACCATGACTAATACTACCAGAAGCATATGATAATGGTTGGTTGTGATAATGGGATTATCTGCTGCCACACTATATGAGCATCATGGACGGCTAACGGCTAAATAATGTGTGTATGCAGTATGTGTGTGTGTCTGTGTGTGTTAAAGTTACTCTTAAAGATCCACACACACACACACAGAGACGCTATAAACAATAAATACAGCAGAAATTCATAAATAACATGGCATGACTAACAACTTGTTTATAACCCTTCTCATAGGGACATGTTCCACGAATGGTGTGAGGGGTAGGAATGGCAGATTTCTCCATCCCCTTCTCTGGCCATTGTTTTTGGCAGTTCAATGGGGAGAAATGGCTCAGTCCCTGTAGCAATAAGGTTGTACTATCAAGGAGCATGAGTACAACACATCAATAAGCTGCTCCCAAACATTTTAAATCTGCATCAGGAAATTCTGTCTATCATAGTTCATGTGGGATTCAATGGCATTATGATAGGCAGCTTAGAACTGCCCTGAATGACTCTGTTGATCCTACAACAATTGCAGTAATCATGTGCCTATGAACCAAAATTATACTGTTCGCACTAAGGAGGTGTGCCCTAGTAGGAAGTCCACTGTGTGCAGCTCACCCTGCACTAACATAAATAACATGAGCTTGTCTACTTCTGCTAACCTTCCCAGTAAAGCAATGAAAACAATCAAACATCCCAGAAAAGTGCTAAAAATAGCTCACATTAGCATATATAGCTTAAGAAACAAGGTTCATTACATCAATAATTTAATGGTAACAGATGACATTCATATTCTAACCATCTCTGAAACTCACTTAGATAATACCTTTGATGATACAGTGGTAGCAATACATGGTTAAAACATCTACAGAAAGGACAGAAATGCCAATGGTGGAGGTGTTGCCATTTATATTCAGAACCACATTCCTGTAAAGCTTAGAGAGGATCTCATGTTAAATACTGTTTAACCTTTCCGCTAGCGGAACCCCTCGACAACATTCCGCTGAAAAGGCAGCACGCGAAATTCAAAAATATTTTTTAGAAATATGTAACTTTCACACATTAACAAGTCCAATACAGCAAATGAACGATAAACATCTTGATAATCTACCCATCGTGTCCGATTTCAAAAATGCTTTACAGCAAAAGCACAACATATGATTATGTTAGGTCATAGCCAAGTCAAAAAAAACACAGCCATTTGCCAGCCAAAGAGGAGTCACAAAAAGCAGAAATATAGATAAAATTAATCACAAAACCTTTGTTGATCTTCATCAGATGACACTCATAGGACATCATGTTACACAATACATGTATGTTTTGTTCGATAATGTGCATATTTATATCCAAAAATCTCAGTTTACATTGGCGCGTTACATGCAGAAATGTTTTGATTCCAAAACATCTGGTGATTTTGCAGAAATACTCATAATAAACATTGATAAAAGATACAACTGTTACTCACAGAATTAAAGATAGACTTCTCCTTAATGCAACCACTGTGTCAGATTTCCAAAAAACTTCACGGAAAAGCATAATGTGAGAATGGCGCTCAGAGCCCTATCCAGCCAGAGAAATATCTGCTATTTTGGAGTCAACAGAAGTCAGAAATAACACCATAAATATTCACTTACCTTTGATGATCTTCATCAGAAGGCACTCCCAGGAATCCCAGTTCTACAATAAATGACTGATTTGTTCCATAAAGTTCCATATAGTCCATCATTTAGGTCCAAATAGCCACTTTTTGTTAGCGTGTTCAGCCCAGTAATCCATCTTCATGAGGCGCAGGTACTTCGTCCAGACAAAAACTCGAGGAGTTCCGTTACAGTCCTTTAGAAACATGTCAAACGATGTATGGAATCAATCTTTAGGATGTTTTTAACATGAAACATCAATAATATTCCAACCGGAGAATTCCTATGTCTGAAGAAAAGCCCTGGAACGAGAGGTAACTCTGTCGGGAGCGTGCGTCATGAGACCAAGGCACTATGCCAGACCACTGACTCAAACAGGTCTCATGAGCCCCTCCTTTACAGTAGAATCCTCATTCAAGTTTCTAAAGACGGTTGACATCTAGTGGAAGGCGTAGGAATTGCAACTTGACTCCATAGACACTGTGTATTCGGTGGGCCAATCTTTGAAAAACTACAAACCTCAGATGTCCCACTTCCTGGTTGGATTTTTCTCAGGTTTTCGCCTGCTATATAAGTTCTGTTTTACTCACAGACATCATTCAAACAGTTTTAGAAACATCAGACTGTTTTCTATCCAATACTAATAATAATATGCATATATTCGCATCTGGGACAGAGTAGGAGGCAGTTCACTCTGGGCACGCTATTCATCCAAAAGTGAAAATGCTGCCCCCTATCCCAAAATAGTTCAATAATATGGCTACAGGTTCAACTGCCTCACCTAAAACCCGTTCTTGTGGGAAGCTGCTATAGACCACCAAGTGCTAACAGTCCATATCTGGACAACGTGTAAAATACTTCAAATCAAAATCAAATCAAATCAAATTTTATTTGTCACATACACATGGTTAGCAGATGTTAATGCGAGTGTAGCGAAATGCTTGTGCTTCTAGTTCCGACAATGCAGTAATAACCAACAAGTAATCTAACTAACAATTCCAAAACTACTGTCTTATACACAGTGTAAGGGGATAAAGAATATGTACATAAGGATATATGAATGAGTGATGGTACAGAGCAGCATAGGCAAGATACAGTAGATGGTATCGAGTACAGTATATACATATGAGATGAGTATGTAAACAAAGTGGCATAGTTAAAGTGGCTAGTGATACATGTATTACATAAGGATACAGTCGATGATATAGAGTACAGTATATACGTATGCATATGAGATGAATAATGTAGGGTAAGTAACATTATATAAGGTAGCATTGTTTAAAGTGGCTAGTGATATATTTACATCATTTCCCATCATTTCCCATTATTAAAATGGCTGGAGTTGAGTCAGTGTCAGTGTGTTGGCAGCAGCCACTCAATGTTAGTGGTGGCTGTTTAACAGTCTGATGGCCTTGAGATAGAAGCTGTTTTTCAGTCTCTCGGTCCCAGCTTTGATGCACCTGTACTGACCTCGCCTTCTGGATGATAGCGGGGTGAACAGGCAGTGGCTCGGGTGGTTGATGTCCTTGATGATCTTTATGGCCTTCCTGTAACATCGGGTGGTGTAGGTGTCCTGGAGGGCAGGTAGTTTGCCCCCGGTGATGCGTTGTGCAGACCTCACTACCCTCTGGAGAGCCTTACGGTTGAGGGCGGAGCAGTTGCCGTACCAGGCGGTGATACAGCCCGCCAGGATGCTCTCGATTGTGCATCTGTAGAAGTTTTTGAGTGCTTTTGGTGACAAGCCGAATTTCTTCAGCCTCCTGAGGTTGAAGAGGCGCTGCTGCGCCTTCTTCACGATGCTGTCTGTGTGAGTGGACCAATTCAGTTTGTCTGTGATGTGTATGCCGAGGAACTTAAAACTTACTACCCTCTCCACTACTGTTCCATCGATGTGGATAGGGGGGTGTTCCCTCTGCTGTTTCCTGAAGTCCACAATCATCTCCTTAATTTTGTTGACGTTGAGTGTGAGGTTATTTTCCTGACACCACACTCCGAGGGCCCTCACCTCTCCCTGTAGGCCCTCTCGTCGTTGTTGGTAATCAAGCCTACCACTGTTGTGTCGTCCGCAAACTTGATGATTGAGTTGGAGGCGTGCGTGGCCACGCAGTCATGGGTGAACGGGGAGTACAGGAGAGGGCTCAGAACGCACTCTTGTGGGGCCCCAGTGTTGAGGATCAGCGGGGAGGAGATGTTGTTGCCTACCCTCACCACCTGGGGGCGGCCCGTCAGGAAGTCCAGTACCCAGTTGCACAGGGCGGGGTCGAGACCCAGGGTCTCGAGCTTGATGACGAGCTTGGAGGGTACTATGGTGTTGAATGCCGAGCTGTAGTCGATGAACAGCATTCTCACATAGGTATTCCTCTTGTCCAGATGGGTTAGGGCAGTGTGCAGTGTGGTTGAGATTGCATCGTCTGTGGACCTATTTGGGCGGTAAGCAAATTGGAGTGGGTCTAGGGTGTCAGCTAGGGTGGAGGTGATATGGTCCTTGACTATTCTCTCAAAGCACTTCATGATGACGGAAGTGAGTGCTACGGGGCGGTAGTCATTTAGCTCAGTTACCTTAGCTTTCTTGGGAACAGGAACAATGGTGGCCCTCTTGAAGCATGTGGGAACAGCAGACTGGTATAGGGATTGATTGAATATGTCCGTAAACACACCGGCCAGCTGGTCTGCGCATGCTCTGAGGGCGCGGCTGGGGATGCCGTCTGGGCCTGCAGCCTTGCGAGGGTTAACACGTTTAAATGTCTTACTCACCTCGGCTGCAGTGAAGGAGAGACCGCATGTTTTCATTGCAGGCCGTGTCAGTGGCACTGTATTGTCCTCAAAGCGGGCAAAAAAGTTATTTAGTCTGCCTGGGAGCAAGACATCCTGGTCCGTGACTGGGCTGGATTTCTTCCTGTAGTCCGTGATTGACTGTAGACCCTGCCACATGCCTCTTGTGTCTGAGCCGTTGAATTGAGATTCTACTTTGTCTCTGTACTGACGCTTGTTTAATAGCCTTGCGGAGGGAATAGCTGCACTGTTTGTATTCAGTCATGGTACCAGACACCTTGCCCTGATTAAAAGCAGTGGTTCGCGCTTTCAGTTTCACACGAATGCTGCCATCAATCCACGGTTTCTGGTTAGGGAATGTTTTAATCGTTGCTATGGGAACGACATCTTCAACGCACGTTCTAATGAACTCGCACACCGAATCAGCGTATTCGTCAATGTTGTTATCTGACGCAATACGAAACATCTCCCAGTCCACGTGATGGAAGCAGTCTTGGAGTGTGGAGTCAGCTTGGTCAGACCAGCGTTGAACAGACCTCAGCGTGGGAGCCTCTTGTTTTAGTTTCTGTCTGTAGGCAGGGATCAACAAAATGGAGTCGTGGTCAGCTTTTCCGAAAGGGGGGCGGGGCAGGGCCTTATCTGCGTCGCGGAAGTTAGAGTAACAATGATCCAAGGTCTTTCCACCCCTGGTTGCGCAATCGATATGCTGATAAAATTTAGGGAGTCTTGTTTTCAGATTAGCCTTGTTAAAATCCCCAGCTACAATGAATGCAGCCTCCGGATAAATCGTTTCCAGTTTGCAGAGAGTTAAATAAAGTTCGTTCAGAGCCATCGATGTGTCTGCTTGGGGGGGGGTATATACGGCTGTGATTATAATCGAAGAGAATTCTCTTGGTAGATAATGCGGTCTACATTTGATTGTGAGGAATTCTAAATCAGGTGAACAGAAGGATTTGAGTTCCTGTATGTTTCTTTCATCACACCATGTCACGTTAGTCATAAGGCATACGCCCCCGCCCCTCTTCTTACCAGAAAGATGTTTGTTTCTGTCTTGATAATGTATTCGATATCAACAGAGGTATATTTTCTGGATGATTTAAATATTGACTGGCTTTCATCAAGCTGCCCACTGAAGAAAAAGCTTCAACCTGTAACTAGTTCCTGCAACCTGGTTTAGGTTATCAGTCAACCTACCAGGGTAGTTACAAACAGCATAGGAATAAAATCATCAACATCTGTTGATCACAGCTTTACAAATGCTGCAGAAATGTGCTTTAAAGCAGTATCCAAATCCAACGGATGTAGTGATCACAATATATTAGCCGTATTTAGCTAAATCAAAGTTCCAAAGGCTGGGCCTAATGTCGTGTATAAGAGCTAGTGAGTTTTGTAGTGATTCCTATGTTGTTGATGTGAACAATATTTGTTGGTATGTGGTTTGTAATGAGGAGCAACCAGATGCCGCACTTGACACGTTTATGAAATGTCTTATTCCAGTTACTAATAAGCATTCACCCATGAAGGAAATGGCACCGACAGAGATGGTCGCCTTGCTTCAGGTCCTTAGAAAACTATGCAGTTATTTGTTTTTTAACATATTTTTTTTTCTTTTTTTTTCGTATTTTTTCTTACCAGAAAATCTCAAGTGTTATTACATACAGCCAGGAAGAACTATTGGATATAAAAGCGATGTCAACTTACCATCATCACGACCAGGAATACGTTTTTCCTGAAGCTGATACTCTGTCGGCGCCATTTCCTTTGTCGGCGCCATTTCCAGGTGGAGCAGCCTACTGGTCAGAATCAGAAGGCGAGCACACCATCCACCACTTCAGAGCATATTACTCGCCAATGTCCAATGTCTAGATAACAAGGTGGACAAAATTAGGGCACGAGTTGCCTTCCAGAGAGACATCAGAGATTGTAACATTCTCTGTTTCACGGACACATGGCTCATTCGGGATATGTTGTCAGAGTCGGTACATCCACCCGGTTTCTTCACGCATTGCGCCGACAGAAACAAACATCTCTCTGGTAAGAAGAAGGGCGGGATTGTATGCCTTATGATTAACGACTCATGGTGTAATCACAACAACATACAGGAACTCAAGTTCTTTTATTCACCTGACCTAGAATTCCTTACAATTAAATACCGACTGCATTATCTTCCAAGAGATTTCTCTACGATTATAGTCACAGCCGTGTATATCCCCCCCCCCACAAGCAGATCCCTTGTCGGCCTTGAAAGAACTTCACTGGACTCTATGTAAACTAGAAACCATATATTCTAAGGCTGCATTTATTGTAGCTGGGGATTTTAACAAAGCTAACCTAAGAACAATACTTTCTAAATTATATCAGCACCTCAAATGCATGACACGAGCTGGTAGTATTCTGGATCATTGCTACTCGAAATTCTGCGATGCATACAAAGCCCTCCCCTGCCCTACCTTCGGCAAGTCTGACCTTGACTCCATTGTGTTGCTCCCTGCCTAAAGACAGAAACTAAACCAGGAAATGCCCGTGCTCAGGTCAATACAATGCTGTTCTGACCAATGGATATTTGGATTCCACGCTTCAAGTTTCAATCCACATGAATCCATACACTTCAAGAGTGCTTCGATCACGTGTACTGGGATATGTTCCGGATAGCCTCAGACAACAACATTGATGTATATGCTGACTCGATGAGCGAGTTTATTAGCAAGTGCATCGGCGATGTCGTACCCTCTGTGACTATTAAAACCTTCCCTAACCAGAAATCGTGGATTTGAAAATGAAAGCCCGAACCATCGCTTTTAATCATGGCAAGGCGACCGGAAACATGACCAAATACAAACAGTGCAGCTATTCCCTCCGCAAGGCAATCAAACAAGTCAAGCGTCAATATAGAGACAAAGTAGAGTCGCAATTCAACAGCTCAAACACTAGATGTATGTGGCAGAAAACCAGTCCTGTCGCTGACATCGACATCTTACTCCCAGACAAACGAAACAACTTATTTGCTCTCTTTGAGGACAATACAGTGCCACTGACACGGCCCACTACCAAAGCCCGTGGGCTCTCCTTCTCCGTGCCCAACGTGAGTAAAACATTTAAATGTGTTAACCTTTGCAAGGCTGCCAGCCCAGACGGCCTCCCTAGCCATGTCCTCAGAGCATGCGCAGACCAGCTGGCTGGTGTGTTTACGGACATATTCAACCAATCCTTACCCCAGTCTGTTGTCCCCACGTGCTTCAAGATGGCCACCATTGTTCCTGTTCCCAAGAAAGCTAAGGTAACTGAACCAAATTACTGTCGCCCCATTGCACTCACTTCTGTCATCATGAAGTGCTTTGAGAGACTAGTGAAGGATCATATCACATCCACCCTACCTGATATCCTAGACCCAGTCCAATTTGCTTACCGCCCCAATAGGTCCACAGAAGATGCAATCGCCATCACACTGCACACTGCCCTATCCCATCTGGACAAGAGGAATACCTATCAAGGCACAAGACAAGTCTCAAATACAGACACAGGAGGCAGATGGTTGGAGTCGTACAATGTTTATTCATCCAAAGGGGTAGGCAAGAGAATGGTTGTGGACAGGTAAAAAGGTCAAAACCAGATCAGAGTCCAGCAGGTACAGAGTGGCAGACAGGCTCATGGTCAAGTCAGGCAGAATGGTCAGGCAGGCGGGTACAAAGTCCAGAAACAGGCAATGGTCAAAACTGGGAGGACTAGAAAAAGGAGAACGCAAAAAGCAGGAGAACTGGAAAAACACTGGTTGACTTGGAAACATACAAGACGAAATACACTGGGGCAAATAAGCGACACCTGGAGAGGGTGGAGACAATCACAAGGACAGGTGAAACAGATCAGGGCGTGACAATACCTATGGAAGAATGCTGTTCATTGACTACAGCTCAGCATTTAATACCATAATACCCTCCAAACTCATCAATAAGCTCGAGACCCTGGGTCTCAACCTGACCCTGTGCAACTGGGTCCTGGACATTCTGACGGGCCGCCCGCAGGTGGAGAAGGTAGAAAACAACATCTCCACCCCGCTGATCCTCAACACTGGGGCCCCACAAGGGTGCGTTCTCAGCCTTTACTCCCTGTTCATCCATGACTGCGTGGCCATGCACGCTTCCAACTCAATCATCAAGTTTGCAGACGGCACTACAGTGGTAGGCCTGATTACGAACAACGACGAGACGGCCTACAGGGAGGAGGTGAGGGCCCTCGGAGTGTGGTGTCAGGAAAATAACCTCTCACTCAACGTCAACATAAAAATGACATGATTGTGGACTTCAGTAAACAGCAGCATCCACATCGACGGGACAGTAGTGGAGAAGGTGAAAAGTTTTAAGTTCCTCGGTGTACACATCACGGACAAACTGAAATGGTCCACCCACACAGACAGCGTGGTGAAGAAGGCATAAAAATGCCTCTTCAACCTCAGGAGGCTGAAGAAATGTGGCTTGTCATCTAAAACACTCACAAACTTTTACAGATTCACAATCGAGAGCATCCTGTTGGGCTGTATCACCGCCTGGTACGGCAATTGCACCACCCTCAACCGCAAGGCTCTCCAGAGGGTAATGCGGTCTGCACAACGCATCACCAAGGGCAATCTACCTGCCCTCCAGGACACCTACAGCCCCTGATGTCACAGGAAGGCCAAAAAGATAATCAAGGACAACAACCACCCGAGCCAATGCCTGTTCACCCCGCTATCATCCAGAAGGTGAGGTCAGTACAGGCGCATCAAAGCTGAAACCAAGAGACTGAAAAACAACTTCTCTCTCAAAGCCATTAGACTATTAAACAGCCATCACTAACATAGAGAGGCTACTGCCAACATAGACTCAAATCTCTGGCCACTTAAATAAATGGACTTAATAAAGGTATCACCAGTCACTTAAAATAACACCACTTTAATAATGTTTACATACAGTATCCTACATTACTCATCTCATATGTATATATACTGTATTCTATACCATCTACTGCATACTGCATCATCCTCATCCATCCATCTCGTCATCACTCATCCACATATTCTTTCTCATCCCTTTACATTTGTGTTTATTTGTGTGTATAAGGTAGTTGTTGTGAACTTGTTAGATTACTTCTTAGATATTACTACATAGTCAGAACTAGAAGCACAAGCATTTCGCTACATTCGTATTAACATCTGCTAACCATGTGAATGTGACCAATAAAATTAGATTTCATTTGATGTCAAAAAAAAATGAATGGTGTCATGACGTTGGCCTGGGGATAGGTTTATGACAGTCATAAATACCTCTTCCCCCATTTTTCCTCTCTCTACCCTACTGTTAACATAGAGATTCTGGGAACATCAGAAGGTGGGGAGAAATTAACTATATTCTGGTAATCCGACCAATTGAACATACGCGGTGGTACTTAATGAATATGATGTCAGTTCGGTTGTCATCTGGGACATTCTCATCAATGACAGGATGACATAAACTCTACAGTGGAAAGTCTGCACATTGTAGTGTCGGAGTCACATGGAATTGTTGTTCATTTTAAATGTTTGAATATAAAATTATTGGTGAAGAGATGAAATGTCATTTTAGCTTCCAAATGAGAGATTTGGGTTTTCATAAGGTTAGGGCTCTGCTCAATCAGTGGCCCGCCCCTGTGAAGAGACATGGGTTATAAAACTTTTCAAACACACCCTTCTCGCTCCACTATATAAAGCCTTGATGAAAATGTAACCTCCTGTTCCAAGTACGTGAGGTCTGCAGCCTCTGCGTTAAAAGGACTAACATGTCAACTACAGAACTAAGCCAACCTCAGCGTGAGCTTTGGTTGCGAATGGTATGAACTTTGAACTCTTATTCGCTACAGAAGTGATACCTCCTAGCAGTTGAGTTAGCAACAGCAGCTGCAAACGCGGGCTAGGAAGAACAGACAGAGTATCCCGTCTACCACACAATGACGTTACTACAACGTATTCAATTGACCACCAGAGACATTCTTCAAAGGACAAAGGACTCGGTTTGGCAACACGGCCTTCCATCTACCACCAACCTTCCGCAGATCAGAGTAAATATTTATTGCATTTTCCTTTTCCAAATGGGCGGTAATTTAGAATGCATAAGATACTGTATTTACGATAGCACAGCTTCTCCCTTTGTCCCCCAGTCTTCCCGCTCTTTCATTCAAACCCAGCCCCTTTTCTTTTGTGTAACCAGCTGTCATATCTGTTCCACCCGCTAGGGACATTTTCCTTTATGACGTAATTTGTAATCAAGGTATAATTCATTCTGTGTATATGTAATTCTGTGTGATTAGTTAGGTATTTAGTAAATAAATAATTAAACCCAATTTTACATTGCTGATTCAACTTGTTAGCCAGGGTTCGGGAGGATAACCAAGAATTTATAACTTTCAGATGAGACTGAATCAAGGTGACGATTAATATTGACTGTATTGATGTGAAATATTACTAGGTCTTTAAGAGTTTATTCAGAAGATAACAGCTCTATAAATATTATTTTGTGGTGCCCTGACTTTCTAGTTAATTACATTTACATGATTAGCTCAATCAGGTAATATTAATTACGGAGAAAGGATTTTATAGAATAGCATGTCATATCACTTAATCCGGCATAGCCAAAGACACGACAATGGTATGGTTGAGAAATGATATGGTTGAGTGGGATGAGGCAAAAAGAATGGCAAATAAGTCTGGCTGCACAACCGATTTGCAAATGTACTACAAAATGAGAAATCTAAACTGAATGAACTAATTTGAATAAAAAGAAGAAGAAACTACACTATGAAACAGGTAAATTATATATATGTATATATTATTTCACCTTTATTTAACCAGGTAGGCCATTTGAGAGCAAGTTATCATTTATAACTGCGACCTGGCCAAGATAAAGCAAAGCAGTGCGACAAAAAGCAACAACACAGAGTTCCATCTTTACTAATGACATGGCACTGGCTTTGAGTGAAGTGTATCTATGTATGCGGATGACTCAACACTATGCACGTCAGCTACTAGAGAGAGTGAAATCACTGCAACACTTAACATAGAGCTGTGGTTCATTTCAGAATGGGTGGTAAGGAATAAGTTATTCCTAAATATTAAAAAAATGAAAAGTATTGTATTTGGGACAACTCATTAACTAAACTCTAAGCCTCAACTAAATATTGTAATAAATCATGTGGAAATTGAGCAAGTTGAGGTGACTAAAACTGCTTGGAGTAACCCTGGATTGTAAATTGTCATGGTCAAAACTGTCATGCTAAAATGGGGAGAAGTCTGTCTATAATAAAGCGCGACTCTGCCTTTTTAACAACACTATCAACAAGGCTCTAGTTTTGATACACCTGGACTACTGTTCAGTCAAGTGGTCAGGTGCTACAAAGAGGGACCTTGGAAATGTACAATTGTCTCAGAACAGGGCAGCACGGCTGTCCCTTAAATGTACATGGAGAGCTAACATTAATGATATGCATGTAAATCTCTCATGGCTCAACATGGAGGAGAGATTAACTTAATTTCTGCTTGTTTTTGTAAGAAGTGTTGACATCCTGATTGCACAGAGGTGTCTGTTTAAACTATTGGCACACAGGATACCCCATAAGACATGCCACCAGAGGTCTCTTCACAATCCACAAGTCAAGAATAGACTATGGGAGGCTCACAGTACTACATAGAGCCATGGCTACATGGATCTCTACTCCACATCAGGTAACTGATGCAAGCAATAAAATGTGATTTAAAAAAATACACCTTATGGAACACACACACACAGCTAATGGGGATCCTTAATAAATACAAATGAACAAAAAACAAAGATTGTGAAGGAAAATAGATGATCTCTGTGACCCCTTAAAACATTATTATTTCCTTAGTATTCCCATGATATGGACACGGCTAAGAGCTATAAACATTAGCATAACCCCCTGTGTGAAGCTTCTTCATGAAACTACATTCTGTCATTGTCTGACAGCAGGTTTAAGACAAACCGAGAGAGAGAAAGGAATAGAGAGATAAATAGAGAGAGAGGGAGGAGGAGAGAGAGAGAGAGAAATAAGCATCAAAAAGAGGCTTGGGAGGGTTGACTCATCTTGAGTTGGTTGTTTTAAATCTATAACGAGGAGGACTCCAGGATATAGTTGATCAAAGAGTATCTCCTCTTACTTACTTCTGTTCTTTAACTTTTGCCTCTGGAGACATGAGGCTATTTATAACAGAGAGTAATGGTGGACGGATCCCTGATCACCTGCTTTTGGCTATTGATCATTGGTCAGAATGGATCACATATCAGGAAGTGACTGCAGTAAGGTGTCCTCATCGTGGATTGGTTTTCGAAGCTGGACGCTTATCATCAACCAATCAGCATTCATTCATGTCTATGATACAGCACAATATTGTTCTCAGAATTCTGATCCAGACCCCAGCAAGGTGAGGGGAAACGTTTTCTGAGACTAACTTCAAACTGATGTATCTCCCAAACTCTTGGCTCTCCTCTAACATTGCTGTGGTTGTTGAGGTGTGAAGTAAAACAAGAGGGAGGGAGATAGAGCAGGAGAGAGAGTGAGAAAATGTATGGAGAAGCTATCTGTTTTGTTTCCCATCATTCCCTTCCTGCCCTGAATTAGAATAAGCTCTCCCCTGTATTCTTTAACTTCACTATTCAAATTCCTTCTTCAAACATGGTTTGAAGACACTCGCTCCACTGACATAATTTCCTCTCCTTCTTTGCTCCTCTCCTCAACTTCCCATCCTCTTCTCCTCCCCTCATTATTTCCCCCCTCCTCTCCTCAATTTGTTACCAAACAGCCAGCACCCCCTACTCCCCCACCTCCCCACCACCCCCCTTTTAAAACCCCTAAAACCCCTGTTTTCCCCCATTGACGATGGTACTGGGAGCGGCGGGCAGGCGGGAGTGCGTGAAGGATGAACGTACGCTTTCACCGGCAGCCCCTGGGCACTGGGGTCGTTCGGCAGCGTCCAAACCCCATTAGCAGGAGAGGAGCCATGTCAAGCAGGGCCGAAGTCGATAAGCAGGCCCCAAAACAGTAGCGTGCCAGCTCCACTCTGGTCTGCACCGTGCTGCTGTGAAACAGGCAGCTCACAAACACAAGGCACACCCTCCTCAAGGGCTCCCTGAGGAAAGTGCCACCAGAGAGGGAGAGATGGAGAGAGAGAGGTGAGAAGGAGGAGAGAAAGAGGTAGTGAAATAAATGGTTGTGAAAGGTAAAATGTGAAGGTAAGGCTGGGGGCATATGAGGAGAGACAGAGAGAGAGAGACATAGACAGAGAGACAGAGAGAGGGAAAGAGAGAGAGAGAGAGAGAGAGAGAGAGACAGACAGACAGACAGACAGGGAGACAGACAGACAGGGAGACAGAGAGAGGTAAAGAGAGAGACACAGACAGAGGGACAGAGAGACAGGGAGACACAAAGAGAGAGAGGGGGGGGGAGACACAGACAGAGAGACAGATAGAGAGACAGAGAGAGACAGAGAGACAGAAATGGACAGCGAGACAGAGAGAGAGACAGAGAAATAGACAGGCAGAGAGACACAGAGACAGAGAGCTAATAAAGTAGCAGGAGAGTGAGAATAAAGGATATTTACTGATCACCACATTAGCTCCAAAGGACATTGTCCACATATTACAAATGACCACTTTCTATGATTGTTTTGTTCTAATTCTCAGCTATTTTCACTGTTATGTTGACCTGGATTGGAACATTTGATCCAGCTCCAGGCAGTAGTACCCATCCACAATGTTAACACATCTGACCCAGGTCTAACCCAGGTCTGGCCCTGTTGACCCACATAAGTCACCAAGGTCCAGGAGTCCTACTGTTTCTGCCCCTTTAAGGGTTAAAGGGGTTATGGAACACATGTGTTCTAGATTTCCACCTCGTTCCAAACAGGCTTCATGACCATTTGACTCTCCACTAGTGATGCGCGGCTTGACTCATAACCTGCAGTCCCCACGGTTATATCCGTGGGTTGGACGGGTTTAGGGTCATTAAACAATACCTTAAAAAATCCATAAATGTGTAATTGTTGTTCAATTTATGTAGTCTACATTGAGGTTTTTCTTTCATTATTTTAGGCTATCTGGTATTAGTTTATAAGCCTAAGCTTTAGGGCTTAACTGTACTCACGCCAAATTGCCTACACAGCCAATCGCCAAATAATGCTTTTGGTGACGGGCAGAAAAAGTTGAAGTTATGTTGAAGTGTTGAAGTTTAATTCAAGAAGACAAAAGCTGCGAAAGGAGAGTTGAAAATAAAGAAAAGGGATGGCCAGAAAAGTAATGTTTTGAAAAGATTTGGTGAAGTGGCAAAGAGGATGATAGCAGTGCCAGCCATGTTAGGTGTGATGATTGTGAGACGCTATACAAATTCGCCAGTCACAAGACAGGACTTGAAATAGGCCTATGGCATGTCAAGGGAACTGTAGCCTACTGTTTAGATGGGTTAAATGGAAACTGAAATCTTGTTCATTGACTAACCAGAATAACCTACTGTTTTTTTGGCAAACTCCAAAGTCCTCTGATAATACTCGTCCTTATGCGAATCGACATCCCTGTGTTTTGAGAGAAATATCTGAGTTTTACAGGTGTTGCTCGCGGTTTGAGCAAGAAAACAATAACTGACTCGATAAAGTGAAGTGCATAAAATATATATGAAGGGCCTATATTTATCAACTTTCACAGTGAATGCTTTTGTTTATATGTTTTGTGCAAGTTAATTGGACATTGGCAAATGCATGGTAAAACATATTGTGCCTATTTAATGAAACACTTTCTGTTAAAGCAGCATACAACTGAGCTAAACTGAGCTAAACAAGTTCACTTTCTCATCCATAGCCTAAAAATGCATATCAAGTGCAAGTTAGCTGTTTTGGCTCACATCTGAAGGCTGAAGGCTGGAGGGCATTTAGGACGTCTTCTACTGCGGATCACTAAAATATTTGAATGATTATGATCACACTTCTTCAATTCAAATATTATGGCAACACTATACCAAAGATGGTTTGATATGGTTTAAACTTGCGAACCATCTCGTTTTGTCAGGGTAGCCTGTTATCGCCTGGACTTGTTGAAATATCTTCAACACTATACCAAAGATGGTTTGATATGGTTTAAACTTGCGAACCATCTCGTTTTGTTAGGGTAGCCTGTTATCGCCTGGACTTGTTGAAATATCTTCACACCTAGAAAAAACCTTCAGGCTTCCATCATAACAGTTGATGTATTAAAACGATTTTAAAAATGAAGAAAGAATTACAGGTGGCAGTTTGGAAAAAACGTATCCCACCTGAATCATCCTTTTTTAAAAATGTTTATTTCACCTTTATTTAACCAGGTAGGCCAGTTGAGAACAAGTTCTCATTTGCAACTGCGACCTGGCCAAGATAAAGCATAGCAGTGTGAGCAGACAACACAGAGTTACACATGGAATAAACAATTAACAAGTCAATAACACAGTAGAAAACAAAGGGGGGAGTCTATATACAATGTGTGCAAAAGGCATGAGGAGGTAGGCGAATAATTACAATTTTGCAGATTAACACTGGAGTGATAAATGATCAGATGGTCATGTACAGGTAGAGATATTGGTGTGCAAAAGAGCAAGTAAATAAATAAAAACAGTATGGGGATGAGGTAGGTGAAAATGGGTGGGCTATTTACCAATAGACTATGTACAGCAGCAGCGATCGGTTAGCTGCTCAGATAGCTGATGTTTGAAGTTGGTGAGGGAGATAAAAGTCTCCAACTTCAGCGATTTTTGCAATTTGCGATTTTTGCAATCCTCTGGAATAACGGACATTCTGGGGTAATAAATACATAACCAACGTTCTCTAATAATACTCAAATAATACTGGCCTGTGCGGATAGGGCTCAAGCCTTAATAATAACTCCTGCAGAATTAAACATTTGATATAACATGATATACCAAAGCAACATTTGGACTTGGGAACAGGAGTGGAGGAATATGGTGTATTTCTTTCTGCACCTTGAGAGAATGCAATGTTCAGTTAGATACCATCTGTAGAGGTGCTGTCTTCATCATAAAAGCTGATAGTATTTCTCCCAAATAAAATATGCATCGAAGACTAACTGAAATCTTATCAGAAACACATTGGGTCATTTGCACAGCTTTGTTTTTCCTTACAACCAGTCAAACTTATGTAATTTGTACGTTTTGC
This sequence comes from Oncorhynchus tshawytscha, assembly GCF_018296145.1. Taxonomy (NCBI): domain Eukaryota; kingdom Metazoa; phylum Chordata; class Actinopteri; order Salmoniformes; family Salmonidae; genus Oncorhynchus; species Oncorhynchus tshawytscha. The sequence continues at coordinate 31,939,594 of NC_056448.1, forward strand.
AAAGAAAATCTTTCCTGTTTTTATATTTGTTGCTTTATTATATTTTCTCCCCAGTCCCTTAACGTCTTTTCTCCGCGAAAGATGACAGAGTAAACTTTACCGATGCCAACTAGATTGAATCATGAATTCTATTACATTATTCTGTTGGGCAAGGGTTTATTTAGTCTTCGAGGGCAACATATATTGACAAAAGAGAAGTTAAATGTATCTAATTACAGACAAGTTGACTGACAAATAGCCTACCAAAATGTCAGAAATTATAAGCAGACACCTATTTAAATCAGGCAAAACAACCCCCTGTCAAAAATCATTCTGCAGTCTTTGACTGTAGTCTATAGTGCATTTTCTATATTTGCGGGTTAGGGTTGGGTGTGGGCCTCATATTTTCACTTCATCACATGTAGTTGGGCGGATGCGGATGGGTTATTAACAGTTGTGGGTGGGGTGAACAAACAGCTGACCCACGCACCACTTCTCTCCACGCTAACTCACAGGTGACCTTACAGAATCTCTTACAAACGACTATCAGAGAGACTCTTAGACTGCCTGATAGAATAATAGTCTTTGAGGCAGTGCTAAATATAAAGTTTTACTGCAGTAGCAGTGCTTTATGTACACAGTAACAGATCACACAAAACAAGTTGTGAAGCTAACTCGAGAGGACAATTATTGGTTGCATTTTACATGAACTTGTCCAAATAATAGTTTAATTTAATATACATTTTTATTGACTGTATGTTTGTTTATTCCATGTGTAACTCTGTGTTATTGTATGTGTCGAACTGCTGTGCTTTGTCTTGGCCAGGTCGCAATTGTAAATGAGAACTTGTTCTCAACTAGCCTACCTGGTTAAGTAAAGGTGAAATAAATACAAATAAATAAAAAATATAGTGTTTGAAAACAATATTGTAAACTTAATTAGTCTTCACTATGTTTCCATTTTGCTATAGAGAAAAATCCCCTACTTTCTTTTTCTTGAAGTCGAGTTGTCACATGTTCTCATATATGTGGTCTTATAGGCTAACTATATTAAATAAGAATCAACATCATACAAGGTGCTACCTAATTCCCCTAGTCCTTGGTACGGCATGCTAGCCAGGCGATCTTGAGGCAGGCGTACAGTACATGTACCCAACTGTTCCACATGTTGTTCGTCTGAGGCCTATCCACACCACTCTCCTCCCGTTCCTCTCATTCCCCTGGTCCCCTACTTCAAACACCCCTCAGGGGAGAGTGTACAGAAAACACAACACAGGATTAAAACAGGCTTTTTCGGGATGCCATACAGTCCACAGAGTCCCCAACCAGCCAAGTGAAAGACACAACATTTCTGTAATCTATTTGTTTTAAAGTTGTGAGGAGAGAAATATTCCCTTATTCCATCTTTTCTCCTTTTGTTCTCTCCTCAACTGACCCTGTTTGATCTTCCTCCCCCTATTTCTCTCTTCTGTTTACCTTTATCCTGCTGTTTGTCTTTCCCTCTTTCTTTCCTCTCCCCTCCCTCGCTTCGTCTCCACCTCTCACAATCTATTCTATTTAACTGTTCCAATTCAGCCCCTCCATGGTGCATTCAGCTTCATATACTGTAGCTGTCATCATATCTGTGTGCTGCTAAAACCTTATCCATTATAATGAAAGAGTCTGGGAACCCTGTACCAAGTCTCCTCTCTAGCTTATATCATCTCTTTATCTCTTCTACTCATTTCCTCTCTATTTATTTCTTATTTCGTTCTTCTATTATATCTCTTTCAGAGCCACACCCTGCCCTTCCCCTCTTTCTCTTGACTCCCATTTGCTTTCTATCTTTCTCTCTCTCCCCCCTTTCTCTCCCATCCTATTCTTCCTCCACCTTCTGACCGAGCCTGAATCTGTCTTTACCTTTCCTTTTGTTCTCCATCTCAACCCATTACTTCCCTCCGACCGCTCTAACCCTTCCCGCTCATGTCCCTCTTCTCTCGGTCCCACTGTAGGAGTAGCTGACAGCCACCATCCCTCCATCCCCTCCTCCTCATCCCCCTCTCCTTGTCTCTGTCTCATCCTTTAGGAGTGGGTGACAGCCACTGACCTGCTCATCTCTCTGGACAGGCTCAACACATTCGGAGATGAGTTCTTCAAGGACGCCAAGGTGCTGCGATCCTACTTCTACGCCATCTCCGATTTCTCCGTAGGCGCCAGGTAACACACACCTGACGTCTAAGAGAGGGAGGGAGAGAAAAAGGGAGAGAACAAGAGAAGGAGCGAAGAAGAGAGAGAGCCTGTTTGCTTTGATTTATCTTTGTCTGTCTTTGCTCATTTCTCAGACAGACTCGACTATGAAACAACAACCCAGCTCGTTATAGTGACCCATTTTGTAGATAATAAAATAGATATTAAAACAGATAATAAAATGCTTCTCCACATTTCCTCCCTCTCTGTATCCTTTTTACATAACAAATAGTCTAACTCAACACAAGCCCTATACAGTAGATTGTAAGGCTACAATCTACCAAGTTCCCCCCCTAAAAAGAACAGAGCCACATCATCCTCCTCTGTCCCCATGTCTTTTCCATCACTGTCCCTGCTCTGTCTCTTGTCCTCAGACCTGGGTTCAAATTCTATTTGAAATCATTCAAAAACGGCAAACCCGGCACACCTGGCACTCCGGGTAGACCAGAGCAAACACTCCAAGTATTTGAAAGATTTCAAATAATACTTGAACACAGGTCTGCTGGTCCCTGGGCTTATTCCTCACAGTAACGAGAAGGGACAACAGGAGGCGGGCAGCACAGACAGGATGTCCATGGGCACGGCACAATAACATGAACCTTCTTAAGTAGTTGAGATGAAGCCTTCACTGCTTCAACAGGATCTGACACCTGTCATAAGTGTTTATGATCAAAGCGAGGGGTGACAGTTTGACAAATGACCCAACAATGTCACCATGACACCTGAGGGAATGAAGGGGGGCAAGCTGACAACTTGTTGGGCTTGCGTAGTCAGCCTAGCTTGTTGGATTGGCCAGAGCAGTGCAGGCACTTGTCACTTGGTCAATTCGCACACTGAATGTTATGAATGGACACAATTAGTGTCAGGATATGTCAATGTGTTGGATTAAATGGTCAGCTAGTGGAGTATAGTAACTCAAAAAATAGTAAAAAGAAATGGTCCAGAACTGATGGACTACTAAGCTGCTATATGAGCTATTCTCTGTGCCATATTCATTATTGTGGTTGTCAAGATTACCTCAGAGTTTACTACTAGAGACATCTGAGTTGGTGGTTGGGGGCAATTTTCACTTTCTTACTAACAACTTCCTTGTCACAACAACAACAACAACAGAAACAGAAATAACTGATTGGGAGCCGTTAGCATAAAGAGTCTGGATCTGGGACAGCTGGTTAAATCTGACAGGGACAGGGGATGATAAGCCCCCCTCTTCCCTCACAGAAAGGCCCTCTGCAGAACCAATGACAGAGGATGCACCCCAAATGGCACTCTATTTCATGCACTACTTTTACCAGGGCCCAAAGAGCTCTAGTCAAAAGTAATGCACTGTATAGGGAAGAGGGTGTCAGTTGGGATGCAGGCAGGCACTATACAAAGTCAACACAACAAGGAGAATAAGACACTGTCATCCTCACCGTGTCACAGTAAAGATAGGGCCTCAGCTAACAGCTATTGGCCAAACATCCTTGATCATTAAATGATTTCTAGACATAGGAAATGGTATTTTCTCGACTGGTTGGAAAGGATATGCATAACTTGATATATAGCACAATAACTCACATGCACACACATACACACAGTGACTGGTAGTTGAAGTTGTTTACGCTCAGGGACATCTTGTGCAGACGAGAGTTGGACACACAGGGGAGATGAGCAGAACAGTATTCACTGAAGGGTATAAAACCCCACGCTATCCAAGGCGATGTACTGTATCGGCCACTGATATGTAATGGGAGGTGAAAAGTCACAGTGAAAATACTTTCTCATTTTACATCTCCTCCGTTCTGTCCTATTCTCTGTTCTCTGTTAATTTCCTTTTATGTGTGTGTGTGTTTGTGTGTGTGCGTATTCGTACATGCGTGCACGTGTATGCGCTCAATGCATATACTATAAGTTTGAGTCCATACAAGTGTATATCTGTAAATGTGTGTGTGGGTACACACACACCTCTCCATCTTTATCTGTCAGGTGTAAGTGTAATGGCCATGGCAGTGAATGTGTGTTGGACGAGCAGGGGGCTCTGGTGTGTGACTGCCAGCATCACACTGTCGGGGTGGACTGCCAGAGGTGTCACCCATTCTACCAGGACAGGCCTTGGGCCAGGGCCACCGGAGACTCTGCCAACCAGTGTATGAGTAAGTATTGGAGATTGGTTTAGTTCAGTCACCCCTGGGGAAATGTATAGCCGGGGTAGTGTATGAGTGAGTATTGGAGATTGGTTTAGTTCAGTCACCCCTGGGGAAATGTATAGTTGGGGTAGTGTATGAGTGAGTATTGGAGATTGGTTTAGTTCAGTCACCCCTGGGGAAATGTATAGCCGGGGTAGTGTATGAGTAAGTATTGGAGATTGGTTTAGTTCAGTCACCCCTGGGGAAATGTATAGCCGGGGTAGTGTATGAGTGAGTATTGGAGATTGGTTTAGTTCAGTCACCCCTGGGGAAATGTATAGCCGGGGTAGTGTATGAGTGAGTATTGGAGATTGGTTTAGTTCAGTCACCCCTGGGGAAATGTATAGCCGGGGTAGTGTATGAGTGAGTATTGGAGATTGGTTTAGTTCAGTCACCCCTGGGGAAATGTATAGTTGGGGTAGTGTATGAGTAAGTATTGGAGATTGGTTTAGTTCAGTCACCCCTGGGGAAATGTATAGTTGGGGTAGTGTATGAGTAAGTATTGGAGATTGGTTTAGTTCAGTCACCCCTGAGGAAATGTATAGTTGGGGTAGTGTATGAGTGAGTATTGGAGATTGGTTTAGTTCAGTCACCCTGGGGAAATGTATAGTTGGGGTAGTGTATGAGTGAGTATTGGAGATTGGTTTAGTTCAGTCACCCCTGGGGAAATGTATAGCCGGGGTAGTGTATGAGTGAGTATTGGAGATTGGTTTAGTTCAGTCACCCCTGGGGAAATGTATAGTTGGGGTAGTGCATGAGTGAGTATTGCAGCCAAGTTCCTTTAGGAGTACATAATGTATTAGTGAGTACCCAGGGATTTGTTCAAAGAACCCTCGGAGAAGACTATAGGAGATTTGGAGGGAGGACAGCTGAACATTGATGTACAGTAACCACATAACACTGTATTTACAAAGCATACCTGATATTGAACGTATCATGTGTAAATGTGAGATGTTGGTGTAGCCTTAACTTAACCTTACCCAAATTGCTAACCCTAACCTTACATTTTTGTTCTCACATATTTTTACAATACATACAATTTTTGCAGCTGGCTCATCTAGCGGAAATCGCTCACTTCTGCCTCCAGGGCAAGATTCATGACAATAAACATCAACCTGCTGCTGTATGTGTGTGTGTGCGCATGTGTGTATATGTACGTGTGTGTGTGTGTGTGTGTGTGTGTGTGTGTGTGTGTGTGTGTGTGTGTGTACGTGTGTGTGTGTGTGTGTGTGTGTGTGTGTGTGTGTGTGTGTGTGTGTGTGTGTGTGTGTTGGAGCAAGTGAGTGAGGGGTTGTCAGGCATATGTCGCACCTGCAACATCTGTAGAATCTCTCTACACAAGGAGGTACAAGAGTCCAGGTCACACCCTACAGTAGGTTGATAGAATAATGCTTCTCTATTGTTTTTCTGCATTACAGTCTTCATGGGCTCATGTGTGTGTGTGTGTGTGTGTGTGTGTGTGTGTGTGTGTGTGTGTGTGTGTGTGTGTGTGTGTGTGTGTGTGTGTGTGTGTGTGTGTGTGTGTGTGCGTATAAATTAGCGTGAGTGCAAATATCAGCGCGGTTCAGGCTTATCGCGCTGTGCACTGAGCGGTGAATGGTTCTTTTGAACACTGCTGAGGAGGAATTGTAATTGGTTGGACTGATAAACCCATAAAGGAGAGGCCTCGTTAATTGTTTTTATGCTTGATTCTATTAAGAAACAAGCTTGTTTTAATTACACTCATGCTGTGTTCTAAATAGCACCCTTTCCCTATATAGTGTACTTTACCTTTGACCAGGGCACATAGAGCTATGGTCAAATCTATTGCACGATGTGGGGAATAGGGTGCAATTTGGGAGGAAGCCTGAGTCTCTGTACCAAACAGGTGGCTTTTTTAAATAGACTGCCGCATGCAGCTGCACTGTACTGTAAAGGAAAAAATGAATATATTATTAAATACATAGAAGAAAATAAGTACTGAATGTGAAAGAACTAGAGAGTAAAAGTGAATGCTATGTGTATTATAATGTTCAGCCTCCATATTCGGCGAGATAGAAACCAATTTTGCCGCAGCTTACCGGACCAAGCTCTGTCTCTCTCTTCTCTGCCGTGTATGGCATGTGTCTGGAACCAGTACCATATGGCTCTACTTGTCAGAACACAAACACTTTAATTGACAACGGGTGAGAGACAGACAGACAGACAGACAGACAGACAGACAGACAGACAGACAGACAGACAGACAGACAGACAGACAGACAGACAGACAGACAGACATTTATGTTGTCACAACATCCTTCTGGTTATTACCAAGTTACTTAGCAGACATAAGTGTCTAATTTAGCTTACTATCCACTTCCTAGTTGGAAAGACATTTTAGTAAGTGCACCTGAGATACCTGCCTTGAATACATGTGTAATGACTCAGGCAGACTCAATCTATTTGCAGTCAGACACATTATCACTCATGATCATCTTTAAAGGGTATATACTGTATGAACAATTTTAGCAGGGAAAACAACTGTTACAAAACAACTCAACATCCACCCAGTAGCCTATTCCCAACCAACAGTAATCTAATTTCCCCTTGTTTAAAAAAATCACACTATTGATGGATTTCTATCAATTGCTCTGAGACATCATTGAGGGAATCAAGGGGCTTTGCAAAGTATAGGACTGGCTATTTATCACTGACATGTGCAGATCATAACATCTGTAATATCACAATAATAAGTCATTTTCTTGATGAAAAATACGAGACGCAGGGATGGATTGATCAGGGGATGTTCATTCAACAAACAACCAGTTAGCTGTTCAACTCAATGCCTGTCAAGTAGCCTACCCAGTACCCATATGTCCAAAAGGCTACTGACTGGGAGTGTACACTGTGTGAATGGTAGCTGACACGGTCTCTCCTTCAAAAACACGCCATGGTCTCTGCCTAGAAAACTCCTCAGACTGGCCTGTTATTCAGGCCATTATTGGAAGGACAGCGCAGTGCATGAACAAGGCAGGGAGAAAGAGAGAGAGATAAAAAGAGAGAGAGAGAGAGAGAGAGAGAGAGAGAGAGAGAGAGAGAGAGAGATAGACCGACTTAAATAGCGGGCCTGCCGACTTAAATAGCCAAACATACGAAGAACAGGTGGTCTACCGACTTAAATAGCCAAACATACGAAGAGCAGGCGGGCCTACCGACTTAAATAGCCAAACATACGAAGAGCAGGCGGGCCTACCGACTTAAATAGCCAAACATACGAAGAGCAGGCGGGCCTACCGACTTAAATAGCCAAACATACGAAGAGCAGGCGGGCCTACCGACTTAAATAGCCAAACATACGAAGAACAGGTGGCCTACCGACTTAAATAGCCAAACATACGAAGAGCAGGCGGGCCTACCGACTTAAATAGCCAAACATACGAAGAGCAGGCGGGCCTACCGACTTAAATAGCCAAACATACGAAGAGCAGGCGGGCCTACCGACTTAAATAGCCAAACATACGAAGAGCAGGCGGGCCTATCGACTTAAATAGCCAAACATACGAAGAGCAGGCGGGCCTACCGACTTAAAAGCCAAACATACGAAGAGCAGGCGGGCCTACCGACTTAAAAGCCAAACATACGAAGAGCAGGCGGCCTACCGACTTAAAAAGCCAAACTAAAAGTCTAAACAAGAAACAGGTGAAACAAATCAGACCAAACCAACAGAAAAGGTAACACCACGAACACCACCCGAACAGGAAGGGGAGCCACCTTCGGTAGGAGTCGTGACAGTTCTTCTCCATGACAACTTGTTTCATATACACCCTTAGGCCTTTTTATACCTCATACCTGTCTGCTACAGGCACTATAAGCAAAAATCAACACATGTAAATAAAGTAGTTGACTGTAGTAGGTGTTTTATGTCTTGTGTTTTTCACATTTTAATCATTAGCAGACTCATATCCAGTGGTTTACAAATCAGACTCTCATATCTTACTGTGTAGGCCCACCCGTATGCACCCAAATCCTATAAATTGAGAATGACATGTAAGACTAACTATGCAGCACTGGTTTAGACCTTGATCTTTCTGTGGCTCTGAGGCCTATCTCTAGATAGAGTCTCGTTAATATATTCCTAATCTCTATACTCTAATAGCAAATACACTCACTTCCTACTCTGTAGAGCAAAATACAACTAGAATGGAACCTCTCCTCTCTTCAATCAGGGAGGAATAATCATATGGTTATTGCAAACTTAACAGAAAATGTGATTCTGTAACGGCTTTCTTCCTGGGAAAGAGAGGACCAAAGTGCAGCGTGGTGAGTGTTCATCTTCTTTAATAATAAATCCCAACTGAACACAAAATACAAAACAACAAATGTGAAAACAGTCCTATCTAGTACAAAGACAGGAAACAATCACCCACAACCCCCAACACAAAACAAGCTACCTAAATATGGTTCCCAATCAGAGACAATGACTAACACCTCCCTCTGATTGAGAACCATATCAGGCCAAACACAGAAACAGACAAACTAGACACACAACATAGAATGCCCACCCAGTTCACGTCCTGACCAACACTAAAACAAGGAAAACACACAAGAACTATGGTCAGAACGTGACAGATGTGTAATAAAATAGGATGTTTTCTAGAATCCTAAACCTCATGTAGCCAGACAGAGAGACAGCAGAATACTGCAGTGGAGAGGAAATTAAGAGTACTCTACCGAGCCCTGTGATTGGAGGTTATCGACTGAGTAATCGTCTCTTGTACACTCTTGTACACACTTATTAGCGTTATCATGGTGCCCCCTGACTAAGTGATTGGCTGATCATTAGGGCCGTGTGAAATGGGATTAGAAATGTACCTGTACATTAGGATCCAATCCCACACGCATAATCTCTCATAAGCATACAGTAACCCCCATCCATTCTCTCTCACGTTTCCTCCCCATCTCACTCTCCCTCTCTCGCCATTTCCCTGACCTCATCTCCTCCCTCTCTCTCCCCTCCCTCTCTTTTTGCTCATCTTTTCCCCTCTCTTTCTTATTTACCTCTCTCACTCCCTCCCTCCCTTCCATACCACCCACCCACCTTCTCTTCCTCTCGCTATCCCCCCTGTCTCTCTCTCTCCTCAGAGTGTAACTGCAGTGGGCAGGCGGATGTGTGTGTCTTCGATGCGGAGCAGTACCGCAGCACAGCAAGTGGGGGGCGCTGTGTAGACTGTAGGGACCAGACTGATGGACCGCATTGTGAACGCTGTAGAGAGAACCACTACCGACGGTCATCACAGGACCCCTGCAGCCCCTGTGACTGTAACACCATGGGTAAACCATGTATTTTAGACTGCTTCACATTAAGGCATCATAAACATGAACTATCCATCCATCTCTCTCTCACCCTGTCATTCCCCCCCTTCTCTCTCTCTCTCTCTCTCACTCACTCACTCTGTCATCCCCCCCTCTCTCCCTCCCACTCTCATTCTCACTCTCTCTCTCCCAGGCTCTGTGAGTCTGCAGTGTGGTGTGGAGGGGAAGTGTGAGTGCAGACCCAGTGTGTCAGGGGTGAAGTGTGACACCTGTCAACCCGGTTTCCACTCCCTCAGCCCTGGCGGCTGCAGGTACACACACACATGTACACGGAAAAATAAACAAACACTTTGATGACAGAGGGAGAGTAATAGAACAATGCAGTTTTTTTTTAAAGGATCTTTTTTTGTTTGTTTGCGTCTAATCTACGACCACGTTCAGTAGGCCACAATATTGTAGAACTATCTGCCGGGTCAGTATATTGCACTCCTGAATTCAACCCTGTGTGGGGTGTGTGTTCATATTTAATTTCAACATGAAGACATATTATTTTAGAAGCACATCTGAACTATCCTTGAAAATCTGGTATAGAGAAGACCAGCAATCCAATTCTAGTTTGTGTTTATTGATTTATCTTGTTATGCTGCGTTGGTTCTAGCCATTAGAAACGCACTATCCCTGACCCTATTTGCTTCTGTAGTGTTGAGGTGTATACCATGGCTGAGCAGAACACCAAAATGTGGACTTTCATCCGGTTTGCAACAACTATCCACTCTTGCTGTTTTTGCTAATTCATCACCACTGTTACCTGATCTATTAACAACACTGCTATTTGCAATTTCATTACAATAAACTTGATATAGTAAACAGTAACTAAACCTATCACAAAGATAGAGTGAACAGTACCTACTCCTATCCCCTTGACACAGTAAAACAGTAACTACACTTATCCCCTTGATATAGTCAATAATAACTACACATATCCCGTTATAGTAAACAATACCCACTCCTATCACCTTAATATGGTAAACAGTACCCGCTCCTATCCCCTTGATATAGTAAACGCACCTTCTCCTATCCACTTGATATACTATACAGCACATACACCTAGCCCTTACATACAGTAAACAGTACCTGATCATATCCCATGTATATAGTAAACAGTACCAACTCCTATACCCTTCATATAGTAAACAGTACCCATTCCTCTTAATATAGTACAGTACCTAAACCTATCCCATTAATATAGTAAACAGTACCCACTCCTATCCCCTTGATATAGTAAGCACTACCCACTCCTATCCCATTAATATAGTAAACAGTAGCCACTCCTATACCCTTCATATAGTAAACAGTACCCATTCCTCTTAATATAGTAAACAGTACCTAAACCTATCCCATTAATATAGTAAACAGTAGCCACTCCTATCCCCTTGATATAGTAAGCACTACCTACTCCTATCCCAATGATATAGTAAACAGTAGCCACTCCTATCCCCTTGATATAGTAAGCACTACCTACTCCTATCCCAATGATATAGTAAACAGTAGCCACTCCTATCCCCTTGATATAGTAAGCACTACCTACTCCTATCCCAATGATATAGTAAACAGTAGCCACTCCTTTCCCCTTGGGATAGTAAACAGTACCTACTCCAAAGCCCTTGATATAGAAAAAGCACATACTCCTATCCCCTTAATTTAGTAAACAGAACCCACTCCTATCCTTTAGAGAAAGTGAACAATACCTCCTCCTATCCCCTTGATATAGTAAAGAGCACCTACACATCTTTATATTGTGAACAGTACCATTAATGTAGTAAACAGTACCTCATGTCACCTTAATATAGTAAATAGTACCCACTCCTATCCCCTGCATATATTCAACGGTACCTACTCCGGTACCTATTTTCAATACAACGTATAAACATATACTAGGAAAACTCTTCACATTACAATGTTTTCGTAATAACGACATCTATTAACAAAACAAAAATAACATTTTCATTTTCCATTTATCGTCATGACCACCATTGTGGCTGACAGAAACCATTGTTCCAAAGTCCCTTTCTTCATGTTTAATGTCTAGTTCTCCATAGTAACAGGACAAAGGAATTTGTCTGTGGCCTGAGATTTACCAGGGGCGTGAGGGGCCATAAAACCACCCACATCTTCAGACCCCTAGATCTCTCCTCTGTTGGGGTTGAGAGATAATCTGTAGGGTTGTGGTCTCCTGTAACCTGACCTGGTTGACAGTCATGACAATAGTAAACAGTACTTCTATCCCCTTAATATAGTATACAGTACCCAGTCCTATCCCCTTGATATAGTAAACAGTATGTACACATATCCCCTTGATATAGTAAACAGTACCATCTCCTATCCCCTTTATATAGTAAATAGTACCTAGACATGTCCCATTCATATAGTAAAGAGTACTTCTATATAGTAAACAGTACTTCTATCCCCTTAATAGAGTAATTAATTCCCACTCCTAACGTGTGGATATAGTATACAGTACCCAGTCCTATCCCCTTGATATAGTAAACAGTACGTACACCTATCATCTTGATATAGTAAACATTACCTACTCCGGTCCCCTTAATAGAGTAAACAGGACCTACTCAAATCCCTTTTGTCATGAACCGGCTCAAAGCCCGTAACAAAAGGGAGACAACGTGGAGATAGAGTAACAAAATATATATTTATTAAATCAAGTAATTAAGTATAATATACAATGGTGTGTGTAATCAGTAATAAGAAGTGTGAGTGTTTTGCATGCATGGCATAATGCAGGGTGTTGAAAAATGCTAAAGCAAACAACCAAAAAAACACCAAGAAACACAACAAAATCTATAAAGGTGTCTGCATGGAGAGAGTCTCCTCAATGAATGGGGATGTGGTGTATTTATCCTGGGAGACACCAGGCCCAGGTGTTTCCCCGTGTAGCTGACGGCCCTCCCAACTCCGCCATCCTAATAAGGATGCCAAGAACAAAGAATACGGCAGACAGAGTGGGAGGGTCGTCACATCTCCCCCCATAAAACCGAACATCATGACAGCCCCTGCGTCCCAAATTGACGCAGCCCCTGCGTCCCAAATTGACGCAGCCCCTGCGTCCCAAATTGACGCAGCCCCTGCGTCCCAAATTGACGCAGCCCCTGCGTCCCAAATTGACGCAGCCCCTGCGTCCCAAATTGACGCAGCCCCTGCGTCCCAAATTGACGCAGCCCCTGCGTCCCAAATTGACGCAGCCCCTGCGTCCCAAATTGACGCAGCCCCTGCGTCCCAAATTGACGCAGCCCCCCTGTCCCAAATTGACGCAGCCCCTCCCCAAATTGACGCAGCCCCTGCCTCCCAAATTGACGCCCCCTGCCTCCCAAATTGACGCAGCCCCTGCCTCCCAAATTGACGCAGCCCCTGCCTCCCAAATTGACGCAGCCCCTGCCTCCCAAATTGACGCAGCCCCTGCGTCCCAAATTGACGCCCAGCCCCCTGCGTCCCAAATTGACGCAGCCCCTGCGTCCCAAATTGACGCAGCCCCTGCGTCCCAAATTGACGCCCCTGCGTCCCAAATTGACGCAGCCCCTGCGTCCCAAATTGACCCCTGCAGCCCCCCTGCCTCCCAAATTGACGCAGCCCCTGCCTCCCAAATTGACGCAGCCCCTGCCTCCCAAATTGACGCAGCCCCTGCCTCCCAAATTGACGCAGCCCCTGCCTCCCAAATTGACGCAGCCCCTCCCCCAAATTGAGCCCCTGCCTCCCAAATTGCCCAGCCCCTGCCTCCCAAATTGACGCAGCCCCTGCCTCCCAAATTGACGCAGCCCCTGCCTCCCAAATTGACGCAGCCCCTGCCATCTCATTATCCCCTGGTTAGGATACATCATGGACCTCAAAAAAATTAGGGTTATGGTCGGTGTAGACCACAATAGGTACTACCACCAACCCGACATATACTTCGAAGTGTTGTAGCGCCCAAATAATAACTGTTCACTTTCCCAATAACCGAATCGTTCAACTGATAATCGTTCAACTTTTTGGAAAAGAAACTAACAGGCCTCTCAACCCCAGACACATCTGCTTGCAGCAAAACTGCACCTGCTCCCACATGACTAGCATCCACCTGCAAGGTAAATGACAAATCCACACGAGGAGCAGTCAGCACCGGAGTTGAGGTAAGCAACCTCTTAGCATCTTCAAAAGCCTGTTGACAACGAGTAGACCAAACGTAAACAGCCTTAGCTTTCAGCATATCTGTCAAGGGAGCGACCACAGTAGAGAAGTTATTACAAAAACTACAGTAATAACCAATCATGCCCAAGAAACGCATCAGTTCCTTTTTAGTAGTTGGTGGTGGAAAAGCATCAATAGCTACCACTTTAGCCCAAACAGGACGCACTTCAACCTGCCCAACCACCTTGCCAAGGTAGGTAACGGTCGCCTGAGCAAACTCACATTTAGCCAGATTGATCGTGAGGCGACCCGCAGCCAGACAAGGCTTGAATACGGGACAGATGTTCTACCCAAGTATCTGCATATATATCACTACATCGACCAAATAAACAGCGCACCCGGACAGACCGGCGACAACCCTGTTCATAAGTCGCTGAAAAGTGGCAGGTGCATTACACAGACAGAAACTCATAACCGAATACGAGTACAGACCAAAGGGTGTAATCAAGGCAGAGATTTCACGTGCTCTAGTAGTCAGTGGCACCTGCCAATAGCCTTTTAACAGGTCAAACTTAGCTGCACCGACTTCAACAGTCCTCCATCCGAGGAAGAGGAAATTAATCTGGCTTTGTGACACGGTTTACCTTATGGTAGTCCGTACAAAATTAGTTTGTTCCATCCGGTTTACTGACCAAAACCCAGGGAGAAGCCCAACTGGAGAAAGGCTCTGCCATCTTACTCTCCAGCATGTGCCTGACCTCAGCATCCAGACAACGAAGTTTCTCTGAAGAAACTATATAACCGCTGACGAATGGGGTCAGCATCTCCAATGTCAATATCATGTTCTATTAAGTTTGTACGTGTAGGTGTATCAGAAAACAAACCTGGAAATCTCAGAATCAGACCAACCATCTCTTTCCGCCCATCAATAGGTAGGTGAGTGAGAAGACTGTCTAAAATATCCAGTGTCTCTGAATTTTTCAATCTACCCTGCAATATACAACCGTCGGGACCAGGAACATCTTCCTCCTCATGCACTGATCTAGCATGACAAGAACCCAAGGAAACAATGGTATCAGCCAAAAAAGAACAGGTTTTACCATCCTCTGTAGACTCCCACTGTTCAGTCTCAGAGGAACATGCATAATAGGGTTTTAACAAATTTACATGGCACAGCTGGTGTGCTTTCCTCCGTTCTGGAGTGGCAACTAGATAATTTTGCTCAGTGTACTGGCTCACCACTGTATATGGACCTTGAAACTTGGCTTGAAAAGGAGAACCAACAATTGGCAGCAGAGCAAGAACCTGGTCACCCAGACTAAAGTGACAAGGCTCAGTTCGGCGATCAAATATGCCCTTCATCCTCTCCTGTGAAGATGATAACTTCTCTTTAGCCATTTCACCAGCGGCATACAGGCGTCGCCGGAAATCACACACATATAATAACAGGGACTGAGGAGGCTCGGGAGACTTCCAGTCATCCTGGAGGACAGATAAAAGTCCATGCACCCTATGTCCATACACAAGGTCATTTGGACTGAAACCCGTGCTCTCCTGTGAAACCTCCCCAGCGGCTAACAGTAACCAAGGCAACCCCTCCTCCCAATCCTTATCAATCTCAGTACAATAAGCTCTCAAAGACTTAAGTGATTGATGGAAACGTTCCAGTGCTCCTTGACTTTGCGCGTGATAGGCACTTCACAAATTGTGTTCAATATGGAGCTGTTGAAGAACCTGACTAAACAGATTAGAGGTGAAATTACATCCTTGATCACTCTGAATGACCTTAGGGATTCCAAACAGTGAGAGAAACTGAGTCAAAGCTTTTAACACAGACTTAGTCGTGATAGATCGGAGAGGACAGGCAGTAGGAAACCTAGTGGTCTGACACATCACAGTGAACAGGTAACTACTACCCTTTTTAGAACGAGGCAGAGGACCCACACAGTCAATAATCAGATACTCAAAAGGTTGGCTGAGTACAGGAAGCAAGCTTGATTAGATTTACCAGTTAATTGACAGGTGTGACACGTTTTGATAAAATCAGAAACATCCCTCTTTAATCTAGGCCAAAAGAAATGTCTTAATATACGATTGTAGGTTTTCCTCACCCCCATATGTCCAGCAACGTCGTTGTGAGAAGTTGCCAACACCAACTCACGAAGCTTAACTGGTACAACAACCTGACTAATTGCCTCCCCCAGAAGACAACTACCATGAGACACCCACTTTCTCATCAGGACATCCTCTTGGAGAAAATAGCCATGGGCGACATCTCCCAATTGTTCCACAGGCAGAATTTGATCACGCAACTTTTCTAATGTGGGGTCATGCTGTTGCGCATTGATTAGATCTGAGCGGGTTACAGATAACGGGATAACAGGGAAAACAGTGACATACTTCTTTGTATTATCATCATCATCATTAGTCAGCGCAGTGACCAGTTCGCCACGGCTCATAGAACGTGTCACTGCACATGCAGAGAACACCTCTGGGAAACTGTACATTCTCATCAGGAATCCTAACAAATGACGGCTTAGTGGAAACCACTAGAGATGGTACACGACAGGCCATACACGCTCACCAGCAAAGTTATTCCCAAGGATAATGTCGATACCCTCAATAGGCAACGAAGGACGCACCCCCACAACAACTTCATCAGCCCACAATCCAACATCAGTTTATGCAATGGAACTGACAGAGTGTTCAAACCTATTCCCCTAATTAGAACACTATTCCCCAAACCAGTCTCAGCAGAAAAGGGTAACACAGACTCCAATACAAATGATTCAGAGGCCACTGTGTCTCAGGATCTTCACTGGCACTAAGTCTTTACTTCCTAACATAGACACAAAACCTTCCATAATGAAATGTAAATAGTCTGGATCAATATGGACTTTCACATTCTCCTGGGCCTGAGGAAATGAGTCATGAGTGAACTGATGTGGAACAGGTGCAGCTAACGCGGTAGGCTTAGATTTAGCGTAAGCGCCCTTTGACCTGAGAAGTGGACATTTGTTTTTCCAATGACCTGAACCTTGACAGTAGTGACACTCTTGTTCAACCCTAGTTGAATAGAACTCTGCCCGTGAGCCAAAGTATCTCGGTGAGCGAAGCCCAAATCTATCCGAACTCATTCCGAATACGGGGCTCTGCAAAGACACTTTCGTGAGTCAACACATACTCGTCCGCCAAAACCACAGCTTCAGCGACATTCTTTACTTTTCATTCATTAATATACGTGGCAATACGATCAGCGATTGTGTCCTTAAATTGCTCTAACATAATCAGATCACACAGCCCTTGGAAAGTCACAACTACAGAGGCGGAACACCCAGTGATTAAACTAAAAATAATTCTCATGCAAACTCAACATGAGTCCATCATTCCTTTTTAAAGTTCTAAACCATTGGTTGTAAGCCTCAGGGACCAATTCATAAATTTGTAACACAGCCATTTTAACCTCATAACTGGCACTGTCATGTACACTAAGAGCTGAATATGCTTCCTGCGCTTTACCAGTCAGTACACACTGCAACATTAAAGTGCGGTCAGAATCAAGCCAACTCCTAGCGTCAGCAACACACTCAAACAACGAAAATAATGTCTCAGGGTCCTTTTCATTAAACTGAGGCAATAACCGTAAGTTCCCAACAATATCAAATGTGTCCGTCCGGGGCACGACCAAAAGAGGAACGACCCCTAGGTATATCTGGGTCACCTTCCCAGAACAAACTCTCCCCTGAGATCTTTCCTTCCCTAACCAACTATCCGTTCTTGTTGCAACTTGATTTTAGCACGCTCCATATCTTGTTTAAATGCCAATTCATTTTCATACTTCACACAATCATGCTCTAGCTTCTCACGATCATGCTCTAGCTTCTCACGATCATGCTCTAGCTTCTCACGATCATGCTCTAGCTTCTCACGATCATGCTCTAGCTTCTCACGATCATGCTCTAGCTTCTCACGATCATGCTCTAGCTTCTCACGCTCATGCTCCAGTTGTAACAGAAGCAGTTCTTTCTGCTGTTCAAAAAGAAGACTACTAGGACTAACCGATGGAATGGCCATTGTAACGTTACGGGGAGACGAGTCCTCAGCAGAGGCTGGCCCAGTGGTAACTTCAAGAATACCACTCCATCAGATTGGGCTTCAATATCAACCTAATATAATTCTTTAGACATTTATCACTAGTTTTAACCTTGTAGTGTTCAGCGACCTTCAACAGCTGTTCTTTAGTACCTAATTCTAACAATTCCTCTGATGGAAAGCGAATGAACTCATCTACATAAGACGCCATAGTTACGAGAAAAAAAAATCTCACTCTTCCCCTCTGCTGAGCACACCAGACCACAACCCGAGAAATGACAATCACCCTGAGCACCATAGAAGAGAGATGAGATACGGAGCTTCCCCAAAACCTACAATAACTCAACCCTAGTCTTCGTGCGGATTTGCGGTGGGAATTTATGCACTGTAGCCCGCTGGCAAGGAAAATTCCACCAAGCCACAGATGTGCCCCCAAGACAACTGCTCAGTCTACAGACACCACACAAAAATAACAAACATTAACCATGCCCAACATATTCCAAAAATGAAACACGGCACTAAGCCTATCAGGGGAAAAAGGCTATAGCTCCAGGTAGCAAGTTCCACTACCCTACCCAAATCCCCCCCCCGAGGTACACAGCCGATTACTCACCTCAGACTGATGTCCCAACAGAAAGTAGAACAAGAGTTCAGGCTGGACAGGGCCTGGAAACTAACCATTATACGCTCCAACGCAGCACACAAACCAAACAAAGGCAACCAATACTGGGCCTATAAAACTCTAACAAAATATACAAACCAAACACGTAAATCCACGTTCTCCCAAACTACGTTCAAAAATCCCAGATGAGCCCCCACTTGTCACGAACCGGCTCAAAGCCCATAACAAAATGGAGACAACGTGGAGATAAGTAACAAAATATATTTTTTAAATAAAGTAATTAAGTATAATACACAATGGTGTGTGTAATCAGTAATCAGTAGTGTAAGTGAGTGTTTAGCATGCATGAATGGGATAATGCAGGATGTTGAAAGATGCTGATGCTAAAGCAAACAACCAAAAAACCACCAAGAAACACAACAACATCTATAAAGGTGTCTGCATGGAGAGAGTCTCCTCTATGAATGTGGAAGTGGTGTATTTATCCTGGGAGACACCGGGCCCAGGTGTTTCCCATGTAGCTGACGAACCTCCCAACGCCGCCCACCGGCATCCTAATAAGGAAACAAGAACAAAGAGAGAATACGGCAGACAGAGTGGGAGGTTGTCACACTTTAATATAGGAAACAGCACCTACTCCTATCCCCTTGATTTACTAAACAACACATACTCCTATCCCCTTGATTTACTAAACAGCACGTACTCCTATCCCCTTAATGTCATAAGGAGTACCTCCTCCTATCCCCTTGAGATAGTAAAGAGCACCTACACCTATCCCCTTGATATAGTGAACAGTACCTACACCTATCCCCCAATATAGTAAACAGAAACCACTCCTATACACACACCTTTCCTTTTTATATAGTATACAGTACCCACTCCTATCCTCTTTGAGGTAAACAGTACCTACACCTATCCCCTTGATATAGTAAACAAAACCTACACCTATCCCATTGATATACTAAACAGTACCTACAACTATCCTCTTAATTTAGTAAAAGGTACCCACTCCTATCGATTTGCGAAAGTGAACAGTACCTCCTCCTATCCCCTTAGTAAAGTAAATTGTAACTACACCAATGCCCTTGATATAGTAAATATCACATACTCCTATCCCCTTGGTATAGAAAACAGTACCTCCTCCTATCCCCTTGATATAGTAAACAATCCAACACCTATCCCCTTGATATAGTAAACAATCCAACACCTATCCCCTTGATATAGTAAACAATCCAACACCTATCCCCTTGATATAGTAAACAATCCAACACCTATCCCCTTGATATAGTAAACAATCCAACACCTATCCCCTTGATATAGTAAACAATCCAACACCTATCCCCTTGATATAGTAAACAGCACCCACTCCTATCTTCTGAATTTAGTAAACAGTTCGTAATCCTATCCCCTTGATATAGCAAACGGTATCTACACCTACACCTATCCCTTTACTATTGTAAAAACTTCCTGCTCATATCCCCTTTATATACTAAACAGTACCTACACCTATTTCCTTAATATAGTAAACAGTAGCCACTGCTATCAACCTTGATATAGTAAACAGTACCTACACCTGTCCCCTTAATCTAGTAAACAGTACCTACTCCTATCCCCTTTATATAGTAAACAGTACCTACACCTGTCCCCTTGATATAGTAAACAGTACCTTCACCTATCCCCTTGATATAGTAAACAGAACATTATCATATCCCCTTGATATAGTAAGCACTACCCACTCCTATCACCTTGATATAGTAAACAGTACCCACTCTTACAGTAAACAGTAACCACTCTTAATACAACAAGCAGTGCCTCCTCCTATACCCTTGATATAGTAAACAGTACCTACATCTGCCCCCTTAATCTAGTAAAGACTATCAACACCCATCCCCTTGATATAGTAAACAGTACCCACTCCAATCCCTTTAATAGACTCAACATTTACCACTCCTATCCCATTTATATAGTAAACAGTACCCACTCCTTTCCCCTTGATAAAGTAAACAGTACCTACACCTATTACCTTTAATATAGTAAACGGTACCTACTCCTATCTCCTTGATATAGTAAACAGTACCTAAACCTATCCGCTTAATATAGTAAACAGTACCTACTCCAAAGCCCTAGATATAGTAAAAAGCACATACTCCCATCCCCTTGATATAGTAAACAGTACCTACACCTATCCCCTTAATCTAGTAAACAGTACCTACACCTACACCTATCCCCTTAATCTAGTAAACAGTACCTACTCCAAAGCCGTTGATATAGTAAAAAGCACATACTCCTATCCCCTTTATATAGTAAATAGTACCTACACCTATCCCATTCATATAGTAAACAGTACTTCTATCCCCTTAATAGAGTAATTAATTCCCACTCCTAACCCGTTGATTTAGTATACAGTACCCAGTCTTATCCCCTTTACATAGTAAAAACAGTGGGGCGTTAGGGTAGCCTAGTGGTTAGAGCGTTGGACTAGTAAACAGAAGGTTGCAAGTTCAAATCCCCGAGCTGACAAGGTACAAATCTGTTGTTCCCCTTGATATAGTAAACAGTACCTACACCTATCCCCTGTTATTGACCAAATACTTATTTTCCACCATAATTTGCAAATAAATTCATAAAAAATCCTACAATGTGATTTTCTGGATGTTTTTTTTCTCATTTTGTCTGTCATAGTGTATCTATGATGAAAATGACATGCCTCTCTCATCTTTTTAAGTGGGAGAACTTGCACAATTGGTGGCTGACTAAATACTTTTTCCCCCACTGTATCTGATTGGCAGAAAGCTTAAATTCTTGTTATTCTAACTGCACAGTCCCATTTACAGTAGCTAAAACAGTGAAAGAATGCCATGATATTGTTTGAGGAGAGTGCACAATTTTGAACATGAAAACTTATTAATAAACAAATTAGGCACATTTGTGCAGTCTTGATACAAAATTTTGAACAGAAATGCAATGGTTTATTGGATCAGTCTAAAACTTTGCTCATATACTGCTGCCATCTAATTGTCAAAATTTAAATTGCACCTGGGCTGGGATAATACATTATGGCCTGTATCTTGCATTTCAAAGGTGATGGTACAAAAAAAATACAAAGAATGGTTGCTTTTTCTTTCCCATTTCCACAAACTTTAAAGTGTTTCCTTTCAAATGGTACCAAGAATATGCATATCCTTGCTTCAGTGCCTAAGCTACAGACAGTTAGATTTGGGTATGTCATTTTAGGCAAAGATTGGAAAAAAAGTGGGCGATCCTTATAAGCATATGGAGAAACACACTTAGACATGTACAGGTGTGTGGGCATGGTATGCTTGCTCTGTTTTTCACTCTCACACAGACAAGAACACACAAACTCTCCTTTTCCCTCCTCCCTCTTCCTCTCCATCCATCTCTCTCCCCCTCCATCCCTCTCTCCCTCCATCACCTTCCTCAGTCTGCCAGTGTGCTGATCTGAAGTGAGGTGTGAATTACACAGGCCAGTGGAGCTGAGCAGAGTAGAAGCCTGCCCATGGGATAATTGAATTATTCTTAATAGCAACCTTGCTAAAATATTGATTCTATGTTACAGTTCTGGAGGAAAACAATCAATCAATGAAGGTGATCAAACATGTTATCATAGAACAAAGCTTTTGATTGACACAGCTTGCGACCCCACCTAACCAATCACGGTCTGATGACCAGGCTGTTTTCAGTGTGCGTGTGTGTGTGAAAAGAGAGCAAGCAAAGACTAAACAATCCTTGCCAGAGTAATTAATCAATGAAACAACATGTGAAACAGAGACACAAAACAAAATACTCAAACAAATATGAATTCTGACTTTCTTACCTCTGTGTTAACCTACAGTAAGTGTCTCATGATGTTATGACCCCAGTCATGAGCAGTTTGGCCTCTGGCTAACCTTTTACCTTTACTGGATGTTGTTATTGTCTCTCCACAGGTTGTGTGACTGTGACCGTAGGGGCAGTGTGGGCGTCTGCTCTGTGCTGGATGGTGGCTGTCACTGCAGGGTTAACGTGGAGGGACAGGCGTGTGACAGGTGACTTTTATATTGTACTGTTCTTTCTTCAAAATTGAAAAATAGGCATGTGACAGGTGACCCGTGATAGGCTACTGCATCATCACCTTATATAACATAATACTACCCTCCGGTTACCACGGTGACACAGACTCCAAGGAACGTTTTCAGTGTTGCCTATTGAGTGACTGTCGCTATATTTAGCAAGTTTTCCAACCCCTCCAGCAACTTTTATTGGTAAAAGAGGCTAGCAACACGTTCAGCTACTTTTCAGGCTGGCTTTAAGAAGTTTTGACACTGTGGATTTCTATGGTTTTAAAAGCATTTAGCGACTTTTCACACTCAATTCTTCCGCAAACGAGAGTGGGAGAAGCTGTCTGCAACAGAAGTCACCACAACGGTGCAGACACAGAAACACTTTGTTCTGCTTCCTACTGTTAGCACAATGGCGTACAGGATTAAGCTTTGATGCCGCCTGCTGCCGTTGTTCAACAAAACGTATCTTGACATTTTCTGGCACCGCTCTTTAACAAACTGTATCCAAATGGAGTCGGCACGGTAACCCATTGAAAACAGGTTTTCAAACTAACTGACAAGTACATTTTTTTCCAGAGTACTATACACATTATAAATGGTACTGTATACTAAACAAAAATATAAACACAAAATGCTAAATACTAAATGACTCGCCCCGTAGCACTCACTTCTGTCGTCATGAAGTGCTTTGAGAGGCTAGTTAAGGATCATATCACCTCTACCTTACCTGACACCCTAGACCCACGTCAATTTGCATAGATCCACAGACGATGCAATCGACATCGCACTGCACACTGCCTTATCCCATCTGGACAAGAGGAATACTTATGTAAGAGAGGAGGAATACTTATGCTGTTCAAAGACTATAGCTCAGCATTCAACACCATAGTACCCTCCAAGCTCACCATTAAGCTCGGGGCCCTGGGTCTGAACCCCGCCCTGTGCAAATGTTTCATGGACTTCCTGACGGGCCACCCCCAGGTGGTGAAGCTAGGAAACAACACCTCCAGTTCGCTGATCTTCAACACAGGGGCCTCACAAGGGTGCGTGCTCAGCCCCCTCATGTACTCCCTGTTCACTCATGACTGCGTGGCCACACACACCTCCAACTCAATCATCAAGTTTTCAGATGACAGTAGTAAGCCTGATTACCAACAATGACGAGACAGTCTACAGGGAGGAGGTGAGTGTGGTGCCAGGAAAATAACTTCTGACTATATGTCAACAAAACAAAGGTACTGATCGTGGACTTCAGGAAACAGCAGAGGGAGCATGCCCCTTACCACATTGACAGGACCACAGTGGAGTAGGTGGAAAGCTTCAAGTTCCTCGGCGTACACATCACTGACGATTTGAAATGGTCCACCCACACAGACAACCTCAGGAGGCTGAAGAAATGTGTCTTGGCACCTAAAACCCTAACAAACTTTTACAGATGCACCATTGAGAGCATCCTGTCGGGCTGTATCACTGTCTGGTACGGCAACTGCACCACCCTCTGGTGTGGTCTGTCCAACGCAAACTACCTGCCCTCCAGGACAGCTACAGCACCCAATGTCACAGGAAGGCCAAAAAGATCATCAAGGACAACAACCACCCGAGCCACTGCATGTTCACCCCGATACCATCCAGAAGGTGAGGTCAGTACAGGTGCATCAAAGCGGGGACCTCAAGGCCATCAGACAGCCATCACTAGGCGGCTTCCCCCCAATTACGTAACCCTGAACCTTAGAGGCTGATGCCCTATATACATTGACTTGAAATCACTGGCCACTTTAATAATGGAACACTAGTCACTTTAATAATGTTTACATATTTTTGCTTTACTCATCTAATATGTATACACTGTATTCTATTCTACTGTATTTTAGTGTATGCCCTCTGACATTGCTCATCCTAGTATTTATATATTCCTTAATTCCATTCTTTTACTTTTAGGTTTGTGTGTATTGTGTGTATTGTTGTGAATTATAAGATATTACTGCGCTGTTGGAGCTAGAATCACAAGCATTTTGCTACACCCGCAATAACATGTGTATGTGTATGTGACCAGTAAAATTTTGATTTGATTTTCAGATATGCATCTGTTGGTCACAGATAACGTAAAATATATTTGCCTCACAATGGGCCTCAGGATCTCGTCACGGTATCTCTGTGCATTCGAATGGCCTTCAAATGACCGTTGGTAAAATGCAATAGTGTTCGTTGTCCGTAGCTTATGCCTGCCTATGCCATAACCAAACCGCCACCATATGGCACTATGTTCACAACGTTGACATCAGTAAACTGCTTTCCCACTCAACGCCATACACGTGGTCTGTGGTTGTGAGGCCAGTTGGACATACTGTCAAATTCTCTAAAACAACTTTGAGGTAGCTTTATGGTAGATAAATTAACATTAAATTCTCTGGCAACAGCTCTGGATAGACATTCCTGGATGTCAGCATGCCAATTGCACTCTCCCTCAAAACTTCAGATATCTGTGGCATTGTATTGTGTGGCAAAACTGCGCATTTTAGTGGCCTTTTATTGTCCCCAGCACAAGGTGCACCCGTGTAATGATCATGCTGTTTAATCAGCTTTTTGATATGCCACACCTGTCAGGTGGATGGATTATCTTGGCAAAGAAGAAATGCTCACTAACATGGATGTAAACAAATGTGGGCCAACATTTTTGGACAAGTAAGCTATTTGTGCATTATTTAACTAGGCAAGTCAGTTAAGAACAAATTCTTATTTTCAATGACGGCCTAGGAACAGTGGGTTAACTGCCTGTTCAGGGGCAGAACAACAGACTTATATCTTGTCAGCTCGGGGATTTGAACTTGCAACCTTCCGGTCACTAGTCCAACGCTCTAAACACTAGGCTACCCTGCCACCCCAGGGATCTTTTGTTTCAGCTTATGGGACCAGAACTTCACATGTTGAGCTTATATTTTTTTCAGTGTAGTATGCTTTCATTCATAGTCACTCAGGACACGTATCATTCAGTGACGATCGGTGCCGTTTAAGATGTGGTAGGGCGATTATTTGTTTTATGAGCATGGCCTTATTTCTATTACAGCATATTGGATGACTGTTATTCATATTCCATTCACCCAGCTCAATGTAACATCGATAGGTTTAGACTACTACATGATACTCACATTTTCCCTATACCCATCATGAGGTTGCTACAACCTGGCCTACGAATGAAAGTTTACAACGTAGGTGCACAGGTCGAGGCACCCAATGGTAGGACAACAGAGTCCATGCCCATCTTCCGAAGACATCTGAAACCCTATCTCTTCAAACAGTATCATCCTATTCACCTCATCTAGCTGATCTAGGGTGTAATCATTAGCCCAACAGTTGAAAACGAGAGTTTCTATTGGACAAATTCAGGTATGTTTATCCCCGTTTGGTTCTGTTTGCTTCCTTTTAAGAAATGTTTGTCAACAGAATTGGCGGAATGAATACACCCCTGATCACATGCAAACAGAGTTAACTTTCACAACAGCCACATACAAACAGCATGATCACATAATTAATAAAACCAAAAGCTTGGAAGAGATCCAGTGTAGCTAACATATGTTAAACTAGCTAGCTGCCTTCGCTAGCTAAGTGAAAGTGTAAAAAATACTATGAAATATAACTAGCTCTCTCTTGCTTCTCCTTCATTTTTAAATAAATACATTTGTTCAAAACTCTTGTCTTTCTTTCAAACGTTATGCACTGCAGTGGTAGCTAGCTGTAGCTAATGCTTTCATTAGATTAATTATCTGATCCTTTGATTGGGTGGACAACATGTCAGTTCATGCTGCAAGAGCTCTGATAGGTTGGAGGAGGTCATCCAGAAGTTATCACAATTACTGTGTAGTCTATGGAAGGGGGTGAGAACCATGAGCCTCCTAGGTTTTGTAATGAAGTCAATGTACCCAGATGAAGACTGAAGGTAGCTGTTCTCCGGCTACACCATGGTGATACCCTAAAGAGTGCTGTTGAGGCTACTGTAGACCATTTTATTGCAAAATGTGTGTTTTAATCTATTATTTGGTTGACATGTGAATCTATTTAGTATAGTCCTATCTAAAAAAGCATCACTTTTTTTTCACTTTTTATTTTAATGAAATTCACTGAGGAGGATGGTCCTCCCCTTCCTTCTCTGAGGAGCCTCCACTGGTATCAATGTGATGTGTTCTGGGGCCTTTTTAGTCATAATGCTTCTGAAAAGACTGGGGAAACATGATTCTTTTAGACTTTCTGTCTGTACTTAACCCTCTCAACACCCATATTTTTATCATTTTTCTTCTGCTCTCTAAGATTTGACCAGATAGACACAACACAGACAAATCACTAGTTTGAACTTAGCCAAACACGCAACCACAATGTCTCCAGTGTTGAATTATTCTTCACAGTTTTTTGGCATGTTTATTTTGTTGTGTTGTGTATTATTTCATGCTTCATTGAACAAGGACTCTCTTTCCCTTACATAGTCCTGTTTCTAAACAACACACACACACAAACACCCACTAAGACACACAGAACCTCCCCCCAACACTCTCACCCACACACACACACACCAACTGACTCCCCACACACACACAGCCACACACACACACACACACACACACACACACACACACACACACACACACACACACACACACACACCACCACACACACACGTCCTGCAATTTAACACTGGAGTGATATATATGCAGAAGATGAATGTGCAAGTAGAGATACTGGGGTGCAAAGGAGAAGAAAAAAAATAACGGTATGGGGATGCGGTAGTTGGATGGGCTATTTACAGATGGGCTATGTACAGGCGCAGTGATCTGTGAGCTGCTCTGACAGCTGGTGCTTAAAGTTAGAGAGGGAGATATGAGTCTACAGCTTCAGTGATTTTTGGAATATGTTCCAGTCATTGGCAGCAGAGAACTGTAAGGAAAGCTGGCCAAATGAGGAATTGGCTTTGGGGGTGACCAGTGAAATATACCTGCTGGAGCGAGTGCTACAGGTGGGTGCTGCTATGGTGACCAGTGAGCTGAGAAGAGTTACAGATGACCTGGAGCCAGTGGGTCTTGCGACAAATATGAAGCGAGGGCCAGCCGACGAGAGCATACAGGTCGCAGTGGTGGGTAGTATATGGGGCTTCGGTGACAAAACGGATGGCACTGTGATAGACTGCATCCAATTTGCTGAGTAGAGTGTTGAAGGCTATTTTGTAAATGACATTGCCGAAGTCAAGGATCGGTAGGATAGTCAATTTTACGAGGGTATGTTTGGCAGCATGAGTGAAGGATGCTTTGTTGCGAAATAGGAAGCCAATTCTAGATTTAATTTTGGATTGGAGATGATTAATGTGAGTCTGGAAGGAGAGTTTACAATCTAACCAGACACCTAGGTATTTGGAGTTGTCCACATATTCTAAATCAGAACCGTCCAGAGTAGAGATGCTGGATGGGCGGGCAGGTGCGGGCAGCGATCGGTTGAAGAGCATGTATATAGTTTTACTTGCATTTAAGAGCAGTTGGAGGCCACGGAAGGAGAGTTGTAATGGCACTGAAGCTCGTCTGGAGGTTAGTTAACACAGTGTCCAAAGAAGGGCCACATGTATACAGAATGGTGTCGTCTGCGTGGAGGTGGATCAGAGAATCACTCGCAGCAAGTGCGACATCATTGATGTATACAGAGAAAAGAGTCGGCCCGAGAATTGAACGTGGTGCCCCAATAGAGACAGCCAGAGGTCCGGACAACAGGCCCTCCGATTTGACGCACTGAACTCTGTCTGTGAAGTAGTTGGTGAACCTGGTGAGGCAGTCCTTTGAGAAACCAAGGCAGTTGAGTCTGACGATAAGAATGTGGGGATTGACAGAGTCAAAAGCCTTGGCCAGGTCGATGAATGCAGCTGCACAGTATTGTCTCTTATCGATGGTGGTTATGATATCGTTTAGGACCTTGAGCATGGCTGAGGTGCACCCATGTCCAGCTCGGAAACCAGATTGCATAGTGGAGAAGGTATGGTGGGATTAGAAATGGTCGGTGATCTGTTTGTTAACTTGGCTTTTGAAGACCTTAGAAAGGCAGGGTAGGATAGATATAGGTCTGTAACAGTTTGGGTCTAGAGTGTCTCCCCTTTGAAGCGGGGGATTACCGCGGCAGCTTTCCAATCTTTGGGGATCTCAGACGATACAAAAGAGAGGTTGAACAGGCTAGTGATAGGGGTTACAACAATTTCGGCAGATCATTTTAAAAAGAGAGTGTCCAGAATGTCTAGCCTGGCTGATTTGTAGGGGTCCAGATGTTGCATCTCTTTCAGAACATCGGCTATATGGATTTGGGTGAATGAGAAATGGGAGAAGCTTGGGCAAGTTGCTGTGGGGGGTGCAGGGCTGTCGACCGGGGTAGGGGTAGCCAGGTGGAAAGCATGGCCAGGCATAGAAAAATGTATCGTTGGTGACAGTGTTTCCTAGCCTCAGTGCAGTGGGAAGCTGGGTGGAGGTGCTCTTATTCCCCATAAACTTTACAGTGTCCCAGAACGTTTTGGAATTTGTGCTACAGGATGCAAATTTCTGTTTGAAAAAGCTAGCCTTTGCTTTCCTAACTGCCTGTGGATATTGGTTCCTAACTTCCCTAAAAATGTGCATATCGTGGGTGCTATTTATTGCTAATGCAGTACGCCACAGGATGTTTTTGTGCTGGTCAAGGGCAGTCAGGTCTGGAGTGAACCAAGGGCTATATCTGTTCCTGGTTCTTCATTTTTTGAATGGTGCATGCTTATTTATGATGGTGATGAAAGCACTTTTAAAGAATAACCCGGCATCCTCTACTGATGGAATGAGGTCAATATCCTTCCAGGATACCCGGGCCAGATCAATTAGAAAGGCCTGCTTGCTGAATTGTTTTAGGGAGTGTTTGACAGTGATGAGGGGTGGTCGCTTGATCGCAGACCCATTACGGACGCAGGCAATGAGGCAGTGATCTCTGAGATCCTGGTTGAAGACAGCAGAGGTGTATTAGGAGGGCAGGTTGGTGAGGATGATATCTATGAGGGTGCCCGTGTTTACTGATTTGGGGTTGTACCTGGTAGGTTCATTGATCATTTGTGTGAGATTGAGGGCATCTAGTCTAGACTGTAGGACGGCCGGGGTGTTAAGCATGTCCCAGTTTAAGTCACCTAACGGTACGAACTCTGAAGATAGATTGGGGGCAATCAATTCACATATAGTGTCCAGGGCACAGCTGGGGGTAGAAGGTGGTCAATAGCAAGCGGCAACAGTGAGAAACTTGTTTCTGGAAAGGTGGATTTTTAAAAGTAGAAGCTGAAATTGTTTGGGAACAGACCTGGATAGTATGACAGAACTCTGCAGGCTTACTCTGCAGTAGATTGCAACTCCACCCCCTTTGGCAGTTCTGTCTTGTCGGAAAATGTTATAGATAGGGATGGATATTTCAGGGTTTTTGGTGGCCTTCCTAAGCCAGGATTCAGACACTGCTAGGACATCCAGATTGGCAGAGTGTGCTAAATCAGTGAATTAAACAAACTTAGGGAGGAGGCTTTTAATGTTAACATGCATGAAACCAAGGCTTTTACAGTTACAGAAGACAACAAATGAGAGCACCTGGGGAATGGGAGTGGAGCTAGGCACTGCAGGGCCTGGATTAACCTCTACATCACCAGAGGAACAGAGGAGGAGTAGGATAAGGGTACGGTTAAAGGCTATAAGAACGGGTCATCTAGTGCGTTCTTAACAGAGAGTAAAAGGAGCAGGTTTCTGGGCACGGAAGAATACATTCAAGGCATAATGTACAGACAAGGGTATGGTAGGATGTGAATACAGTGGAGGTAAATCTAGGCATTGAGTGACAATGAGAAAGGTATTATCTCTAGAGGCACCATTTGAACCAGGTGAGGTCACCGCATCTGTGGGAGGTGGAACAAAAGGGTTAGCTAAGGCATATTGAGCAGGGCTGGAGCCTCTACAGTGAAATTAGACAATAATCACTAACCAAAATAGCAATGGACAAGGCATATTGACATTAGGGAGAGGCATGGGTAGCCGAGTGATCATGGGGTCTAGTGAGTAGCTAAGCGGGCTGGAGACAGCTTGAGGGCCGGGCTAGCAGGCTAGCAGAAGGGCCTTAGGGGGACGTTGCGATGGAAGAGTCAGTTGTAGCCCCCTCGGGAGGTTACGTCGGCAGAAGAATCGTGATGGATCGGCAGGGCTCCGTATAGTAAAAGGGTACAGGCCAATTGGCAAAAATAGGTATTGTAGTGACTAGCTGACTACTAGCTAGTAGCTAGTTAGCTAGCTAGCTGCTTTTGGGGGTTCCAATTCTAAAGTAAAGAAAATAGGAGAACTGTACCACATTGGGTGAGGCGGGATGCAGGAGAGTATGTTGGAGTTGAGGTTTAAAAAGTATTGAAAAAATATATAAGAATTATACACACCCAGACACCAACACACACACTCACACACACCAGTGGTCTCCCCTACAGCAGTCTGTCTGGAGGTCATGGTAGTGTATCACAGTGATACCAGCTGTGGGGTGATTGGCCTTGGCCTCCTCCTTGGCCTCAACACTGCAACAGAGACAGCAACACATGTTCACTTGGCAGATTCTCTCATCTACACAGACTCACATGGCCTAGTGATGGTCTCTGAGCTTGCTCCACAATATGGGGAGATTAGCTACAACAAGCTACACAGAAACGCTGGGTAAAGTAGCACAGGAGTGCAATGACGAAGCATATAATGACGATATGTTTTGTGCGTGCATGTCAGGCTTTCCGTTAGCCGGCAAATGCAGGCTTTAATAAATACAAAAATATCAGTAAAAAAACTGTTGCCGGCCAAACTGACATTGATTTTTTTAAATCCATTGCAAAATAATGCTTTTTATTAATTGATGTAAATACCAGTCAATGTAAATACATCATGTTTATCGGTCTATAACTTAATTTCATCATTTAGTATAATTAAATTGGCCTGTGTGTATTTTCGTTTTTCATTATATATCTTATTTATCCAACCCAATCACAGCATACAGAGCTGGGTGCTGCTGGAGTAAAACATGTGCTTTCTTCAGCCCATTCATTGCACAACAATTCTAAATTCAATAATGTGTTAAAACCAGTTTTGGTGCATGATTAAAAAGAGCTGCTCTTTTAATTTCTCAACTGGTAATTGAATAGTGCCTCCCATTCACCATTAAAGTACAGGCAATAAGCTATCAGCCACCACTTTACAATGTGAGCTGGTGGCAGTATGTATTTTGAAAAAATACTTAATTCTTTGAAACCTGAATATTATATTTCATATTATGAGGCATGTCTTTTAAAAAGACTTCATAGGTGGCGCCTGAGTTTCAAGTTTGGGGAAGCTTACAATTTATCCTACAATTTCTACTGTTCTGCATACCACTTATGATTTTCATGTGCGCATTTTGTGGAACAGTTTCATTTCAATAATACGTTTTAATTTCTCTAAAGCATTGTCCTGTTAATCATACATGTTTTTATTAAAATTATATAAAGCTAAAAGTCAACTAATGCGAGATCACCAGCCTCTGCCTATGCCCTTCCCAAAAAGGGTATAGGCCTCAAGACACATTATCTTCAGACATATTTTAGATGATTTTCACTGACAGCCGCAACTCAATAATCAACTAGGCCTACTGCCAAGCTCGCTGCCCAAATTGCGGGCTTCCCAAAAAGGCATAGGCCTAAGAGTTATTTTTTCAAAGAGGTAATCCTCAATTCCTCTGTGGCTAAGTCATGCTTTCTAGTGGAGTATTTTGAATGCTTTTATTTATTTCTGTATAAACAGGGTTATATGATTTTGGCAAATGTATTTCCATTCATCTCCTGTTCTATTGGTTTTCATATCAACGTTCAATTTGTTGTGCAGAAGCCAAAGGCACAATCCTAGTCATATTAGTAACCCATCCTCGTTGTTGCATGTTTAGATTCCCCCTCTTTCTAAGTTTCTAAAAGAGATTTTAATCTCTGTCACATATGGAATTGCTACCAGGTGCGCTGTTTAGACTGGTGTTTTCCCAGGGTCGCTGTTTAGACTGGTGTTTTCCCAGGGTCGCTGTTTAGACTGGTGTTTTCCCAGGTGCGCTGTTTAGAATGGTGTTTTCCCAGGTGCGCTGATTAGAATGGTGTTTTCCCAGGTGCGCTGTTTAGAATGGTATTTTCCCAGGTGCGCTGTTTAGACTGGTGTTTTCCCAGGTGTGCTGTTTCAACTGGTATTTTCTCGCAAATAGCTTTTTGGCAAATGTTTGTAAATTAAAATGTATTGGCTGCTTCATTACACAAGCTGCGTGTTCTGACCCATATGCACCCAATGCATTTCTCAAATGACCGGTAAATTAAAATGTTCCCTGTCACGTTGTCCGTGTGTGTGTGTGTGTGTGTGTGTGTGTGTGTGTGTGTGTGTGCAGGTGTAAGCCAGGCTCCTTCAACCTGCAAGAGAACAATCCAGCTGGATGTACGCCCTGTTTCTGCTTCAGACACTCATTGGCCTGCAGATCGTCCAATCACCATGCAGCTGTCAACATCACATCGGACTTTCTTGAAGGTATTCAGCCAATCATATATATTTTCAGCCAATCATGATTATCTTGAAAGTACTGCATTCAGCTAATAACTAGCTAATGACTTTCATAAGTTATCAGCTAATTATGAAGTCCTTATATTGTGGTTATCATCCTGAGTCATTCTGCCATGTTCCTCCTCCTCCCCCCTCCCTCCCTGCAGACACAGATGGCTGGTCAGGACAGTTTTCCGGGGGACAGGAGTATCCTCTGCTGTGGAAAGAAGGGGGTGTCTACTTGCTACCACTCAGTGAGGATGATCTCGGCTTCTACAGAGCTCCAGGTGAGAGAGACAGAGCTGACACACACACACATACATACACAAAGAGAGCTGATGTCACGTTTAAGGTGAGATATGAGTAGGACCTGGAGTTTTCCCAAACATAAAACCTGGCCAGGTCTAGACCATTGATTTATAGGAGATCTGGACCCTGGAGTTTATAGGAGAAGATATAGGCCTTAGAGTTTATAGGAGAAGATCTGGACCATGGAGTTTATAGGAGATAATCTGGTCTTTAGAAGTAAAGAGGAAGATCTTGACCTAAAGATATAGGAGAAGATCTGGGCCCTCGAGTTATATTAGGAGAATATCTGGACCATAGAGTTATAGGATAAGATCTGGTCCATAGAGTTATAGTAGAATATCTGGACCTAGAGTTATAGGAGAAGATCTGGGCCCTAGAGTTATAGGAGAAGATCTGAGCCCTAGAGTTATAGGAGAAGATCTGAGCCCTAGAGTTATAGTAGAAGATCTGAGCCCTAGAGTTCATTAGAAAATAAAGAAAGAAAGATACTTTGTCAGTTGTACAACTGAATGTATTCAACTGAAATGTGTCTTCCGCATTTTATCCAACACCTCTGAATCAGAGAGGTACAGGGGGCTGCCTTAATCGACATCCACATCATCGGTTCCCTGGGAACAGTGGGTAAACTGCCTTGCTCAGGGGCAGAACGACAGATTTTTACCGTGTCAGCTCGAGGATTTGTTCCGGCATCCTTTTGGTTACCTGCCCAATGCTCCTACCTGCCAGGCTACCTTACAGCCCAGATGGAGAAGATCTGGGCTCTAGTTTATAGGATAGTATCTGGGCCCTAGAGTTATAGGAGAAGATCTGGGGCCTAGTTTATAGGATAATATTTGAGCCCTAGAGTTATAGCAGAAGATCTGGGCCCTAGAGTTATAGGAGAAGATCTGGGCTCTAGTTTATAGGATAATATCTGGGCCATAGAGTTATGGGAGCAGAACTGGGCCCTAGTTTACAGAATAATATCTGGGCCCTAGAGTTATAGGAGAAGATCTGGGCCCTAGAGTGATAAGAGAATTGTATGCACTTCCAGGATGAGGAAAGATTACACAAAGACAGTTTGTGCTTGGAGAGAGCTCAGACACCCGCTGGTCTTTTAACATGTAAATATGTAAATCATATTACCGTCTGCCACCTTTAATACCCTTGGCTTGTTGCTCGAGATCATTCCTTTGTTCGATTAAACAATAACTCATAACGTTAGCCATAAGGTCATAAAGCACATGCTGCAACACCATTTTGTCACAGCAGACTCTTAACACGACCATTAGGAGAGAGGAGTTATAGCTGGCTCTGCTACAGGCTCTCCCTATGACTGTGTCCCAAATTACACCTTATTCCCTACATAGTACACTACAGTACCCTATAGACCCTGGTCAAAAGTAATGCACTTAATAGGGAATATGGTGCTATTTGGGACTCAGCCTATATATCAGTAGGAGAGACTAGGCCTGATGGAATTGGATGTCTTGGCCATAGCTGGAAGAATAACAAAGGGGAAATCGGCCTGGCTCAGCTCAGTCTGGCTACTCAGTGCACCAAGGACCCAGCCCAGCGAAGCAGCAGCCAACAGGGAGAGGGATAGAGAGAACCAGAAACAGCAGAAATCCCATTAACTACCAAAACATCCTGATGGTTTCATGTTCAAGCTCTCTGATCACACTAAACAAGTTCATTCAGACAGGCATCTGTCTATTTATGTGTGAAAAGCCTGAGATCACAGAAGACGCCTCGGAGGGAAGATGCTTTGGTTCACTTGGTCCGGAGATATTTTTAGAGTTTCTTATATGTCGTTAAGTCGACTTGGATATATTTAGTTTGTTTGTTTATTTATTGTTTGGTTTAGTTCTCTGTTTTCTTGAAGCTCGTCCATCACTCCAGTGCCTCTGCAGGCCACCACACAGTGATTTGTGGTCAGACTCGCCGGGAGCTGCCTTGTGGCCATCCCCTTATCTCGCCGGAACAGAGCTTGTTGGTGTTGTTTTGTCAAGTAGTAAAATACGGAGATCTATTGCCACACTGCTTTAATGATAAATACATTCTCTCTCTCTCTCTCTCTCTCTCTCTCTCTCTCTCTCTCTCTCTCTCTCTCTCTCTCTCTCTCTCTCTCTCTCTCTCTCTCTCTCTCTCTCTCTCTCTCTCTCTCTCTCTACTTCATTTGCTGTAATCCTCCTGCAGCCTTTCTCACTAAAGTGTCGGATAATTCTGAGTGACAATGCACCGCTACCACACAACACGCAGAGGGAAAGCAATTTCTTATTAATCTATTTGTCACCTATTTCAGTGTGTCTCGGGATACGTCTGTCGCTTAAATGTCTAGAATCAGATCAGTTGGCTTCTCAGTGTAATGAAAACAGATAGAAGTGTTGGGGATCAACGTGTTTCTTCCCGACTTCCAGAAATACCGGCGAAACTGCAGGCGAAACTGCAGTGCCAAAGAACACAATCCCGACACACAATGGAGGAGCCCAGATCACAGAGCAATATCCAGGGAAGTTCAGCTGGAGTCTTTCAAAGAGAGAGAGAAGGCTGAGAGGGACTTAGAGGAAAAAGTCAGAGAGGTAGACAGAAAGAGGCAGTGAATGAGATAGTGAAAGAGAAAGTGAGAGAGAGCGAGCGAGAGAGAGAGAGTGCGAGAGCGAGAGAGAGAAAGAGAGTTTGTGAATACATGGTCGTCTATCCAATTCATTTACCACCACACTTGTCCTCATCCTCTTGGCAAAGAAAAGATTGCTGCAAGCTGACACATAATAGAAAGGTCACGTTCCTATGACGACAGAGCACTTGTCAACAGATTCTATCATGGATTCCAAGCCAACACCACTTTCTTCAACAGCCTTGCTAATCCAGCCTCACTGACATAGCTTCCATTTTTAACTGCTGGACATTCACTGAAGCAATGCAGGTTATGTGCTACTCCTCTCCAATCCTCCAAGCTCAAGGGTCCAACAGGCCCTGATCCAGAACCAGCCACCTGTGCCTAGGTGCCTGACATGGTCATGCTCCCTATCTACACCAGGCCATACTGCTAACCCAGAAAACCAAGAGGGACATGTCCCCAAGAGAGGTATATTTCAGAATGTCAAGAGAGGGACATGCAGTTCTATCCTTTATATGTCTGGCCTCAATGGGGCCAGGGAACATGTGGCTGGTGCAGGAGAGCAGGCTATGACATTCACTTCAGGAGCCAACGAATCAGATCCCATATGTGTTCAATCTCTATCTCGATCCTTTCGAGGGCTATCCTCGAGTGGGCACCAGTCAAAGGATTATGTGACTGGTTTTACACTGTATAACATAACCAAAGGATCACTTGTGGGTCTCATCTCCATCCTTCATTCCTATAGGGCTCGCCGAGAAGGGGCACCAGTCTAGGAAGAATGAAATGTGATTGAATAGTAAGTAATCTTTCAGCTCATGAGCCTGAGATTCCCTGGGGGAATCAAACCAGGTGGTGAGTTCAGATCCAACCCAGCTCTCTGCCATCGGGAGAGATGTTGGGGGGGGTTGAAGGGAGAGATGGTCATTAAGAGCTTCACTCGACATGAACGCCACCACAGAGTCTGCCATCACCTCAGCTTGGCAGGTTCTCACCTAAATAGGCTGGACACGGAGAGAGGGAGAGAAAGGGGATAAGGAGAGAGAAATGGATATGGGGGGAGAAGGGAGAGAGGGAACATACCGGCAGGAGAGAAATGGAGAGGGGAAAAGGAGAGAGGGAGCATACCGGCAGGAGAGAAATGGAGAGGGGAAAAGGAGAGAAAGAGACAGGAAAGAGAGGAGGGTAAGCACAAAAGGAGAGAGTGGGAGAAGTTTCAGTATACATCCTCTGCAGTAATGTTCCTGCCAAGATTCCTGGACAGGCTGCCTCTGCGCTGGACGTGAGCCCTAGAACGTTCAGGACAAACCACCACCATGATCTCTGATTGGATGTGAGCCCCAGAACGTTCAGGACAAACCTTCACCCATCAAAAAGAGAAACGTCCCTTTTTCAGAACCCTGTCTTTCAAAGATAATTCGTAAAAATACAAATAACTTCACAGATCTTCATTGTAAAGGGTTTAAACACTGTTTCCCATGCTTGTTCAATGAACCATAAACAATTAATGAACATGCACCTGTGGAACGGTCGTTAAGACACTAACAGCTTACAGACAGTAGGCAATTAAGTTAAAAATTATGAAAACTTAGCCTTTCTCCTGACTTTGAAAAACACCAAAAGAAAGATGCCCAGGGTCCCTGCTCATCTGTGTGAACGTGCCTTAGGCATGCTGCAAGGAGGCATGAGGACTGCAGATGTGGCCAGGGCAATAAATTGCAATGTCCATACTGTGAGACGCCTAAGACAGTGCTACCGGGAGACAGGACGGACAACTGATCATCTTCGCCGTGGCAGACCACTTGTAACAACACCTGCACAGGATCGGTACATCCGAACATCACACCTCTGGGACAGGTACAGGATGGCAACAACAACTGCCAGGGTTACACCAGGAATGCAACAACAACTGCCAGGGTTACACCAGGAATGCACAAACTCCATCCATCAGTGCTCAAACTGTCCGCAATAGGCTGAGAGAGGCCGGACTGGGCTGTTGTAAGGCAGACCAGACAGAACTGGCAAAAAGTGCTCTTCACTGACGAGTCGCAGTTTTATGTCACCAGGGGTGATGGTCAGATTCGCGTTTATCGTCGAAGGAATGAACGTTACAACGAGGCCTGTACTCTGGAGCGGGATCGATTTGGAGGTGGAGGGTCTGTCATGGTCTGGGACAGTGTGTCACAGCATCATCGGACTGAGCTTGTTGTCATTGCAGGCAATCTCAACGCTGGGCGTTACAGGGAAGACATGTGGTAACCTTCCTGCAGGCTCATCCTGACATGACTCTCCAGCATGCCAATGTCACCAGCCATACTGCTCGTAATGTGCTTGATTTCCTGCAAGACAGGAATCTCAGTATTCTGCCATGGCCAGCGAAGAGCCCGGATCTCACGTCTGGGACCTGTTGGATCGGAGGGTGAGGGCTAGGGCCATTCCCCCCAGAAATGTCTGGGAACTTACAGGTGCCTTGGTGGAAGAGTGGGGTAACATCTCACAGCAAGAACTGGCAAATCTGGTGCAGTCCCTGAGGAGGAGATGCACTGCAGTAGTTAATGCAGATGGTGGCCACACCAGATACTGACTGTTACTTTGATTTTGACCTCCCCTTTGTTCAGGGACACATAATTCCATTTCTGTTAGTCACATCTCTGTGGAACTTGTTCAGTTTATGTCTCAGTTGTTGAATCTTGTTATGTTCATACAAATATTTACTCATGTTAAGTTTGCTGAAAATAAATGCAGTTGACAGTGAGAGGACGTTTATTTATTTCTGAGTTTAGAATGTTCAAGATAATCTAACTCGATGACCCCCCTTAACATCACTGGCACACTCTCATTAGCTGTACATTACCATATCAGACTCCATTACACCCACAAAGTAGATTATGTTTTTTGGGGTGTTTTTAGAGAAGAAAACATTGCCATATTGGCAAATTGTGTGTGTGTGTGTGTGTGTGTGTGTGTGTGTATAGTGTTTAGAGTAGGTCACCAGACTCGCGGACACTCTCTCTCTCTTTCTCTCTCTGCTGGGTAAAGTTAAAGCTTGTCTGTTCACGTATTGCTTTCATGCCCATTGCACGGCCGTCAATGTCAGTTAGAGGCCTCCATGGGACTTAAAGTTGTTTGTGTGAGACGGCGGCTATCTAGTTGAAATAGAGTTGATTAATTAGTTTGGAGAGAGTCTAAACCCTTGATTGATCGCAGGACTCCTCCACCGTTCATCAAATGTCACTGGGACGTCAGGCATCTTGGCAGAGAATTTGTCTGTCCCTGGAAGGGGGTCAGTGGAGTTCAGGTTGAGCACATCACTTAATAACAGACACACACAGATTGAAAAGGCACATTCAAAACACACACACAGACACACAGACGGACATACACACACACACACACACACACATAAAACAACACACCCACACTCACTGCGTGCACATTGAGTGGAAGCAGAAAACAATGTTGTTCTGACTCAGAACTGGCTGGTAGTGCTCTGTTATCTCTTGTCTGTTTCTCTCCTGTGACAAACTCATTAATAGTGATCCATGTTAATGGTACAATGGCATATGTGACTCAGGAAGTGCCTATGTCGCGCGTCACTAGTTCACAGGAGAGCCATTTGAACCTAAACTTTTTTATGTTTGGGCAGAATTGCCCTCTGGAACATGTGAACTTTCATGTACATTAATAACAAATGTGTATGCCATCTGTAAATACAAATAAAATTGTTAAATTACTAGTTGGTTTAGCCACAGAAAAGGATTGCAACCTTCCCGCTAGCCATGATAGTCTGAGATTATTTTTTATTTCTTATTTAACTAGGCAAGTCAGTTAAGAAAAAAATCTTATTTTCAATGATGGCCTAGGATCAGTGGGTTAACTGTCTTGTGCAGGGGCAGAACAACAGATTTTTACCTTGTCAGCTTGGGAATTCAATCTGGCAACCTTTTGATTACTAGTCCAACGTTCTAACCACTAGGCTGTCCAGCCGAATGAGTGGGCTGGACATGCCGAGAGGTGAGTTTGAATTGGTCTTCCATGTAGCACGCTTCTGTCTATAACATCAGCTGGTCAGTATGCAGTTCTACTACGTGATATCTTTTTTCACGTAGTAGAACTGCATAAGTGCTGTTCTCCACTTTCTGGAAGACAAAGTTTTGAAATCAGTGGAATTAGAGTATGATAGCTAGATGGAGTATGACAGGAGATCGAGAAAATTCTTGCGTTTGTTTGCAAAAATGCAGATGGAGTCGAAAAGAGAACACACAGAAGGCTGTTGTATAAAACATCTACCAACTAAGGGCAACCATGGCATCCATGACAGAGAGGGAGAAGCGTCTAGTCTAGTCTAGTTAGCTTAATTTTCAGATATTACACGTTTCTACTTCTGTCAGAAAGTCATTTTAAGTTAGTGTACTATTAGCTAGCTAACGTGAATAGGTGTTCCAAAACATTCAAAGGCAATTTTCTCAAAAGTGAGGTTACAAGTTTATCAACTTCCAAAGTATAATTACTTTCCTGTTGTTCCTCAACTGTAGTGTATGAAATACCCTTTTCTAGTTCTGAGTCTCTGCTTTGGCCAATGTAAAAATAAAAAATAAACACGATTTCAAATGTTCCTACATAAGACTAAATCGAGCTGGTCGGTCACATATTTTGGCTACTTTTCCCCAGTTGGTGTACCATTAGAGCTAGCCAAAAGTTGTCTAACATTAGCTAGCTAGCTAGCTCACCAACTTTAGCTATCATTTTTGCCTCAATCACACTACACCTGAATCAAACAATGAGACCAGAGGCCAAATGATTGAAGATTGATATTCTTGTGTTTTTTGACAGAGCATTGAGAGTTTTTCTTTGTCAGTCTAGCAATGTAACATTATTGATCTGTCACTTTCCAGAGCTAATTCCTTACTTTTCACACTGCCACAGTATAAACATCTCTACAGGCTACACTGTCATGGTGCACAGTCAGTACATAACACTATGATCATCATGGCTTAGCAGGCTCAGATGGTGACAGGTGTCCCAGCAGAGCCAGAAAGCCAGGGAAGACAAGTGTACGGAGTTCAGGTGAATTTTGCAGTATATTAATACAATCAGTGAATGGATACAAAGTTCCATCTTGAGTTGATGGGTAGGCAACTGGGAATAATGGTAATTTCAATTATTTGAACCATTGATTCTATTCTTGGATAATATAATGTATAAATGTACACCAAGGTCATTCTTTGTCATGCCTCATCTGAGCAGGATTATATGTTGACTGTGGTCTCAGCAGGGTCAGGCCACCAGGGAAGACCAGTCTGTGACAGCGCTGAGGTGAACTTTTGCAAATACTTTATTCTCTCTAAGCAGCAAACACTGGACAAGCCAGAAGCTTCAAATATTAAACTATTTTAAGGTAGTCTGACAAACCTCTGAAGTTGATTTCCAAACTGTAACAAAACGATTGGTAGAAGCTTTTCCCAACAAAACATAACATGTCAAATAAAAACATGAGGAAGACCTGGGAGACACTATTGATGATGATGAATCTATACAGATATGTTTAAATGCCCAGTCATGTTCATATCATCTCAGACATACATTTCTGCAGTTTAAGACCATCCACAGAACATACTATATTCCAGTGAAACTGAATATTATGCACTCAGAAATGTAAGTCCTCTGATGAAGGTGGAAAGCACAAAAGGGGAAATATTTGCATATGCTATGATCTTGTGAAGGCTAGCTGAAATCTGGCAAATAGTATGTTTTTTTTTATCTCAGCATGACTACAGATTCTCCCTTCTTCCTGTTTATGTTTGCTTTGAAATGTTGATACTGGAGACTGTTGTCAGAAGAACCTGTTTAATCTAGCATTTATAGATGCTAAGAAATGCATTGACATTAATTGGTAAGTTGGTTATCCTCCCACATGTCACAATGGATGGCAGAAAGGTCAAGTTATGTATCACTAGATTTGAATTATTATAAGATTAAGAGTATACAGTGCAACTTTCATAAGGTCTGCGTGCCTAATATGGAATACTGCATGACAAAAGGGATCTGTATTGAAAACATTAGTTGTTTTTAGTCGAGCAGTTACAAATAGATTTTTTTTCATGGCACATGGACACCTGTGTGATTTGTGCCTGTCTCAGTGGACTAATCCATTGAGGAAGCCGCGGGGATGCCACAGTCCAAGAAAATAAGGATTGTGGCTCAGATGCACAAGGCACGTCTCTCTGCCACCATTTCGTGGGTTTTCATTGTTTCATAACTTCATTTTGTGCATTGTTTGCTGTGTCTATCAATTCCCCATTACATATATCACCAGTCGTATCCTGCCACATTCCCATAATTTATCATCTGCAAAGTTTGTTTAGGTACAGTCATTTCTGTTA
Source organism: Oncorhynchus tshawytscha (assembly GCF_018296145.1). Lineage (NCBI taxonomy): Eukaryota > Metazoa > Chordata > Actinopteri > Salmoniformes > Salmonidae > Oncorhynchus > Oncorhynchus tshawytscha. Next base: position 31,982,063 of record NC_056448.1, read on the forward strand.
ATGCATTCAAGATATTGTTATTACTGTCTTTTACCGTTGTCATTGTCGGAATGTGTTTTGCAGAACCCACAACCTATGCTACAATTGTGAGAAACACATTTTTCTTTATTTCATTACATTTATGAGTTTTGTCAATTTATTAATGTCAATCAATTTATTAATGTCAATCTTTTGTTTGACACCAATGTCAATGTTCGTGCTCCTGTCAATGTTGAGTAAGGACGTCCACCTGATTACGCATACTGTGTAGAAGTACTGTAGGACTAGTCTACCTGGCTGTTCGCAAATGTAGGCCTATAAATGTGCCCATTTGGGAATGTCTGATAGTATCTCTGAATGTCTTAACTTATTCAGGATTGTTGGGTTCCCTGCGGGATGGTTCAGCTAACGTAGGCTAATGCGATTAGCATGAGGTTGAAATTAACAAGAACATTTCCCAGGACATAGACATATCTGATATTGGCAAAAAGCTTGTTAATCTAACTGATCTGTCCGATTTACAGTAGCTATTACAGTGGAAGAATACCATGCTATTCTTTGAGGAGAGTGCACAATTTTGAACATGAAAAGTTATTAATAAACAAATCAGGCACATTTGGGCAGTCTTAAAACAACATTTTGAACAGAAATGCAATGGTTCATTGGATCAGACTAAACCTTTGCACATACACTGCTGCCATCTAGTGGCCAATATCTAAATAGCACCTGCGCTGGAATAATACATTATGGCCTTTCTCTTGCATTTCAAAGATGATGGTACGAAGAAATGTACAAAAAAAATGTTGTTTTTTTCTTTGTATTGTCTTTTAACAGATCTAATGTGTTATATTAGGGGTGGCAGGTACCCTACTGGTTAGAGCATTGGGCCACTATCCTAAAGGTTGGTGGATTGAATCCCCGAGCTGACAAGGTAAAAATCTGTTGTTCTGCCTGCCCCTGAACAAGGCAGTTAACTCACTGTTCCTAAGCAATCATTGTAAATAAGAATTTGTTCTTAACTGACTTGCCTAGTTAAATAAAGGCTACATAATATATATATATATATATATATATATATTCACCTACGTTCCTTTCACATTTCTACCAACTTTAAAGTGTTTCCTTTCAAATTGTACCAATAAAATGCATATCCTTGCTTTGGGGCCTGAGCTACAGGCAATTACACTTGGGTATGTCATTTTAGGCAAAAATTGAAAAAAGTGGCCGATCCTTAGAGTTTACTCACCACCACTAGTGAGCTGTGGAGCTTCTCAAATAAATGTCTCTTCACCTCAAACAGCAAGTAAACCATGTCTGTTTTTAGAATCAATTGAGAATGACAATAGTTCCTCAAAATATTTGAAAAATATTTCCAGGTTTCTCCCTTTGATAACCACTTGGCATGAAAGGGAAAAATGTAATACCTAATTACTTCTTATCCATTGCACAACCAGCCGACAGCTGTGTCTGTCCCAAGGTCACTGGCGCGGGAAACTCTGAGGGCCCAGAATATTTTATACAATGTTTCAAGTTGGCTAGCGCAAGTTTCTGGGCAACCAAGTTGATATTTGATACAATATTTCAAGTTAGTTTCAGACATGCCATGCGTATAGCTGATGTGATTTATAAGATATTTATTTTTATCAGTATATTTTCTACCTGCAGGCTGCAATGTTTTTATGTGTTGGATTTATGTAGGCTTTTTTTTTACATAGTTGGCAATAAAAGTTCCAGATAAGTGGAAATGGTAAGACAAATTGGCACTCCAAATGGAATAGATTGCCAGCCAGTGCTTTAGCCTATTATGGTAACTTCAGGAGCATAACAGCAGAATCTGCCAAGTCCAGCATCAGCATGAGAAGGGTCGGAAACAGTTTTTTTTCTGGTTATGCTATCTTGATCTCTGGCTCCCTCTTCAGTCTTAGTTATTTAATCAAAGAGCATGCTTAAAGCATCATATCGTTGATTTTATTCAAATACATTGTGTGTTTCAATATATGGGAAAATACACATTTTACAATTTCGACCAATCGATTGGTCAAAAAAAGACTACTCTTGGCAACAAATATTGTTTTGGGTCGGGGAAAGCCCTAGTAGAAATACAGGAAATTAGCTTTAGATGCCCCAAAACATTCTGAGGAAGGAGTCCCAGACCCCCTGCTAGGTTATGTCCCCCCCCCACACTTCTAAAACCAAAGTTGTGCCCCTGAAATATGACACAAACGGTACTAGGTGAATCACCTCTTCAACATCATCCTATAATGCTCTTCAAAATTCCTTCAAATATCCTAAAGCAGAGCAAACCTGTAGCCTGTCACACAGCAAATAACATTACAACTCTAAACAAACTGTAGGATCAGAGGTCAACCATCAGTCCATAAACCCAAAGATTTTTAAAGATTTCAAATAGTTTGAACCCAGGTCTGCTGAAGTGTCATTCACACTGTGGCATATTATGCTGTTTCGTATTGCCTTCCTGAGAAATGTCTGCCTCGTTTATACAAAAGCACTGCTGCTTTTATTGTTGCAATCAATCTTGAATAATGGATTTTATTTTTAATTTATTTTATTTTTTTATTTCACCTTTATTTAACCAGGTAGGCTAGTTGAGAACAAGTTCTCATTTGCAACTGCGACCTGGCCAAGATAAAGCATAGCAGTGTGAACAGACAACACAGAGTTACACATGGAGTAAACAATTAACAAGTCAATAACACAGTAGAAAAAAAGGGGAGTCTATATACATTGTGTGCAAAAGGCATGAGGAGGTAGGCGAATAATTACAATTTTGCAGATTAACACTGGAGTGATAAATGATCAGATGGTCATGTACAGGTAGAGATATTGGTGTGCAAAAGAGCCGGCTTTCTATTGGATGCTTATCCATCTCCTCTTAGCATACTGATTATCCATCTCCTCTCCTCTTAGCATACTGATTATTGTTTTATTTTTACATATTTCCACAAACACCATTTTATTGAGTCTCTCACCTCACCCACAACTCAAAATGTTGTATATTTCAGGGATAGTTTTTTTCCAATTTGTTGTTTTATTAGAGGCTCCCTGGCTGCTGATCATGTTGTATGCTGTGAGTGTGCTGTGAGTGTGCTGGTTTGAAAAGTGGTTGGAATGTGTGTGTGTGTGTGTGTGTGTGTGTGTGTGTGTGTGTGTGTGTGTGTGTGTGTGTGTGTGTGTGTGTGTGTGTGTGTGTGTGTGTGTGTGTGTGTGTGTGTGTGGCTCTTTGAAGTGGTGTTAATGTGCTGTAATGAGGGTAATTACAGCCAGACTGCCACTGTGATCTGTGGGCTACAAGATCCTCGGCCCTCGCACTTTACCATACATACACACACACACACTCACTCTCTCTCTCTCACACACACACTCACCCCAACGTGGACCCTCTCTCTTTCACACTTACACACACACTCGTACAAACACACACTCATACTAAATCAATCCCTTACTAGTTCACTCTCAGATGTACAGACTTGCAAACATACACAAAACAATTGAAATCCCACATAGTAATGAGAGGTTCTCTCTCTCTCTCTCTCTCTCTCTCTCTCTCTCTCTCTCTCTCTCTCTCTCTCTCTCTCTCTCTCGGACTTATTGACATGTCTCTCTTTCTCTCTCTCTCTCTGTCTCTCTTTCTCTCTGGGAGGATGTGAGATAGCTAAAAGCATGTCTGTTTGTCTGTCTCCCCTCCCTCCTGTAGAGAGGTTCCTGGGGAACCATCTCCTGAGCTACGGTCAGCTCCTTTCCCTGACCTTCACGGCCGAGGCCCAGTACCTCCTCCCTCACAGTGCCACAGTGCTCCTGGAAGGATCGGGAACCACCCTGTCAGCTGACCTTTCACCCCAACATGGACCTGTCCACCAGCCGGGCCTCGCTCCCCAGCACACCTTCACTCTCAGGTAAAACCTGTGTAAGGCGGCAACATTAGCTGAGGTGTGCATATGTGAGTTTGGTATATGTGTATAGCATGTGTGCATATGTGTATGACATACTACAAGGCTACTACCATTGTGCTACTATACATGATATTACACATGTCACACATACTGTAGAGTCCTCAGGCTGTGTGGATGAACAGTACCATCTTCATGGCAATATGATCCCTATCTGGATTGAGATACTATCTAATCTGCCTTATGACCTTGTGTCAGACATAGTCGTGTCCTTTCTGCTTACTGTCCACCTCTAAAGGTGTCCTTATGCTTCCCATCCAAAACAGTTCGTCACAGTTTGTGCATATATTATGACGATATTTGGTGACGGTTTCTTTTCTGCTGTTCGTGCAAAACATGTTTTTTCTCGAGCCAAGCCGAAGCTTGGAGCCAAAGTCTACACACTTTCATCTGTCATGGGTCAACAGTAAGGATTCTTCAATTAAGTGTTTGTTGTCATTCAATAATAGACTACTTTTTCATGCAATTTTTTTCCCTTGAGAAATACTGCACCAATCATCTTAGTTAGATGTAAAATTGTGCGACTAAGATATCCTCTGCAAAAAATAAATAATGAATGACAGACTTCTTGAGTTAGATCAATCTTAGATAAATGTTGACTACTTTTTCAAGCAAAGGTATTTTTAGGGAGTAAGCGAGCAGATTCATTCAGTTCACCTAGCCAAGTTCGACTAGGCGCCAGCCAAACCGAAGCATGAGGAAGCCTTAATGAGTTCCCTCCTGCCCCCCAGCCCTTGGTGAATGGGCAGTTTGGTCCCCCCTTAAAGCAGCGGGGCCTGGGGAAAGGAGTGTCATTAAGTGGGCCATCTATGGAGACAGGCTCCACACACGTCATTAGAGAGACAGATATCTGTCCCTACACACTCTCTCTCACACACACACACACACCATCCCCTCCTGCTGGAGCTCTCTTCCTGGCTCCACACGGTTACGTTGAGATGGATCAGCTGGGAAGTGGAGTGGTGTGTGTGTGTTTGTGTGTGTTTATCCATGCCTGTGTTTGTGTCATTTGACTGCAGACAATAACACAACACACACTTCCCCATTCCCTGGCTATGTACTCTGAGTGACAGATAGCATGCTGTATGTTATGACTGTGAGCCTGCATGTGTTGTGTGAATGTGTTGAATGTATTAGCCAGGATAAGTGGCTCTGTGTTTCCAGCAGACACCAGGATAATTTATAATCACAGGGAGTAGGGGGGTGGATAGGGGTGTTCAGAGACTGAGGGGGTGGTTGATGCCCACATGTTAAAAAGTGTTGGAGGAGTTAGCCTTTGTTGTTCTCCATTACAGTGTGGACTGTGGGGAGACACAAGGGGTGGATACTTTTCGTTCTAAATGTGTAAACAGGATACATGTTTGTGTGTTCTGGTTCTCTTCTCTTCATCCTCTCTTTTCTCTTCTGTCTATTTTCTCTTCTCCTCCACATCTCTCTCTCCTCTCCACCCCTCTTTTTTAATTTAAAAATGTTTATTTTTTATTTTTATTTTTTATTTTTCTCCCCAATTTCGTGGTATCCAATTGTTAGTCGTTACTGTCTTGTCTCATCACTACAACTCCCGTAAGGGCTCGGGAGAGACAAAGGTCGAGAGCCATGCGTCCTCCGAAACACAACCAAGCCACACTGCTTCTTAACACAGTGCGAAACCAACCTGGAGGCCAGCCGTACCAATGTGTCGGAGGAAACACCTTACACGAGACAAAGATATCCCTACCGGCCAAACCCTCCCTAACCCGGACGACGCTAGGCCACTTGTGCGTTGCCCCATGGACCTCACGGTCGCGGCCGGCTGTGACAGAGCCTCGGCTCGAACCCAGAGTCTCTGGTAGACCACTGCAAAACCCGGGAGGCTCTCCTCTCCGCCCCTCTGTGTCTCTATCTATCTGTGTATGTGTTTGGTTTTACTATCCTTGTTAGGACCAGAAGTCCTGACAGGGATAGTAAAATAAGGAACATTTGGGGTCATTTTGCAGGTCCCCACAAGGTAAAAGGCTATTTTAGGGTTAGGGGTTAGAATTGGGATTAGGGTTACGGTTAAGGGTAAGGTTTAGGGATAGGAGTTAGGGTTCGGTTTAGGGTTAAGGTTAGGGGTTTGAGGTTAAGGTTAGGGATAGGTTAAGGATTAGGATTAGGTTTAGGGTTAGGGAAAATGGGATTTTGAATGGGAATCCGTTGTTTGGTCCCCACACAAGATAAAACAAACCACACACTATGCACAGATCTCCAGTGGATTCCTGGTCATCTGTTGATGTTCCTCTCATACTAGCATTCCTTAATTACAGTCTCAGTGTCTCTGGCTCTGCCCGGCTCTGATTAGAACCAAAATGGACAGTGCTCCATAGGGAAGACATGGCAGAGAGTTCTCTCACTTTCACATCAACCCCTGCTTATCGCTACACAGCAGCAGAGCAGCAGCTCCATTACCGGGGGGCTGTGAGGCTGTGTTTGTAATTGTCTCCTTTTATAACTATGGCAGTCTAGGGGCCGGGGAACGAGGACCTCTGTAGAGGGGGAGAGGTCTGTGTGGTCCATAGACTGGACACACATTTTTTTCACATACAGAGGAAATGTCATATACTGTCAACACTAACTCATAGACACAGAGGACATATAGCGGATATACCTTGCCCAAATATAACACATTCACACACAGGACAGAGTAGGAGCTGTATGTCCAACAGACAGCTTCCACATTCCCATTACTAACACAAACATCCCATGCTACATTTCAGACGGTGAACATAAGATATGACTGATGCATTTATTCATTCCTACAAACATACTGCACGTAATAATACTGTACAAACATGTTGCGGGACTCGGTAATCATAGGGGCCTCAGTAAACGTAGGGGCCTCAGTAATCATGGAGCTGTGTTTGTGTTTGTTTTCCTCCAGACTTCACAAGGAGGAGACGAGGCTGAGGCCTTCTTTGTCTGCCTTCCAGTTCCACCATCTTCTCTTCAACCTCACTGCTATACAGATCAGCAACGCAGGAGGACACAACTGTAAGTGTGTGTGTGTGTGTGTGTGTGTGTGTGTGTGTGTGTGTGTTTACATGTGTGCATGTGTGTAAGAGTGGGTGTGTATAAGTGTGTGTGCATACATGCAATGGCTACACCTCAAGCTAGCGTGTTGTTCATTATTTGTGCCTCCTGTACCCTATCACTAAGAGTATGTTCTTATTTAACCAAAGTAAAACAAATCCATCAGAAGAGTCATTGAGCTGGATGTGGTTCCTCTCTACCCTGTCAGTTCATTAATGGACAGCAGTCTGCTTCCTACTACTTGCTCTCAACCTGCTGCCCTCTCATTGGCTCCGGCCTCTTCTGGAACATCTCTGAGGAGAATCTACATGGTAACACCACTTGGCCTCGTGAACATCAGCTGTCAAGTTATTTCACTGGCAGGGGAAGTTCAGTACCAGAACTCTATCTCACTTAGTAACACTGCCTCAGTCACTCTCATATGGACCACATGCACCCACGTACATACACACACACACACATACACACACTCTTTATAGTTTATACACACAACCACTTTGAGACTATTAAATGCAACAGAGGCACCCACGCACATTTTCATTACCAGTTAAGGCCTACTTTATATCGCTGAGTGTTCAACACATGCTTGCTCTCACTGAAGCATTGAGTTGTGCCAAATTCATAGGCAAGAGCAGCAGGACTTCTGCTCACAGATATTGCCTGTCTGTACTTCCACACCCCCTGCTCTTTAATGGAGTGAGCGGGGGTACAGTCTCATTCTCTCTCTCTCTCTCTCATAGTGTTTAGGTCAGTGTACTGAGGGGATGTGAGAGGCACTACATTAGATTAGAGCACAAAGATGACAGAACAGCTGTTAAAAGTCACCATCTCTCACTTTAGTTAAAGCCATACACACCATCTCTCACATTGGGTCAAAGCCACACACACATTCACACTATGTGCATGCACACACAGACATTCACACTCATGTACACATAGACGCACACGGTCTCTCTCACACACACACACACACACACACACCCTCTTTGTGCATTGCGGAGGAAAACACTGCTAATGATTTGTGTTCGGTCTCAAATGAATTCTCAAACAGTGTTAGAAGTGCCTTATCTCCGCAGGCCGCCAAGCAAATGTTCATATGAAAATCCCACAAAGTGCAATTTCGCCTTTTTCTCCCCCCCTGCACCAAAAAACAGATTAAGACATTCGTTATTATTTTAATGACAGGATTGTCTGTAGGCGATGGATGTCACATTGTTGGGTGAGGATCCTGTGTGACAGCTGAGTAGTGTTGAAGATGTAAGGTTAGGGTAGGAGGCTTTCACATAATCAGTAGAGGGAGCGGTGTGCGGGGTGGAGGGAGAGAGAGAGAGGAATGGAGAGGGGCAGAAAGAATGGGAGAGAGAGAGAGAGATGTAGAGAGAATGGAAAAGGGAGCGAGAAAAAGGGAAAGAGGGGAAGAGTGAGGGGGAGAGAGAGATGAAGAAAGGGTATAGAGATGGAGAGCGAGAGCGAGAGGGGCAGAGAAGGAGAGCGAGAGAGAGAGAGAGAGAGAGAGAGAGAGAGGGAAAGGGGTATACCTAGTCAGTTGTACATCTGAATGCATTCAACTGAAATGTGTCTTATGCATTTAACCCAACACCTCTGAATCAGAGAGGTGTGGGTGGCTGCCGAGAGACAGGAGGAGGGAGAAGGAGAGGGAGATGGTTTAACTGGTGGCCAGGAGTATGGTAGTCGGAGGGGATGAGTTGGTTGGGGGCTGAGTTGCAGATGGTAAATTAACTGTGTTGTATCGTTGCTTAAGGATCAGGGTGATCACGACTTGTTAGAGCCCATGGTCTCTCTCTTCCTCATGCTTATTCTGTCTTTTTTAAATGGCTCTTTCCCTCTCTCCCTTTCTCTCGTTAGACATGAATTCATTAATTCACACATTCTGTATTTTTGATCTCACACACATCCCTTAATCACCATGATACACGCACACACATCCTCACTGGCACTGGTAAAGAGCCTCTGTTGAAAGCCTGGGCACTGGACCTTGAGTGGTGGTGGTAGTATTCTGTACAACGGCTGAGGAGGATTCAACCTGGACTATCCCCCATCACTATTCATGGAGGAAGAGAGGAAAGAGGAATCAGTAATCCCAGTGGGTGCATGCTCCCCCAATACCTCCACTTTTTCTTCTCTTCCTCTCCTCCTTTCCTCCTGCTCTCCTCCCTCGCTCCACTACGCTGATTTATTCATTTGTTTTATCAGAGATTCTCAGAGTGAGGTAGATAGGTGTGTGCCCACATTTACGTCACAAGAGTGCAGGTATGCACACACACACACACACACACACACACACACACACACAAACTTGGTTAAATTCCTAGATTAATCTTGTTTCTGATGATAAAACTCAGCATTAGTGGACCATTGTCTTCTGGATGTGAGAGTAGCCTTTTGAGGATGTTTGAGTATTCATGACCTCTCCAGATTTGGAGATAAAGTATTAATGATCTCCATCCTCTCTCCCCAGACACGTCCCAACTCTCAGGGGTAACCCTGGCTTCCGCTGCCCCCTTCTCCAGTCCTGTTATCCCCTCTACCCCTCCTGCACTCTGGGTAGAGGTGTGTACATGCCCTCCTGGATTTGGGGGTCAGTTCTGTGAGCTCTGTGCCCCAGGATTCAGCAGAGAGGTCCCTAACGGAGGACCCCTGTCTCCCTGTGTGCCTTGCACCTGCCACCAGCATGGACCATGCCACCCTGAGACAGGTAGGAGAAGACTCTTGTGTTTTTCTTTCTTTCTTGTTCTCTCATTTTCTCATTCCCTCTCTATACCTCTATTTTTCTCTTCTCTTAACTTCTTATGGCTGCAATCCCGTTAACGGAATCGATAGGACAACAGCCAGTGAAAGTGCAGGGCGCCAAATTCAAAACAACAGAAATCTCATAATTAAAATTCCTCAAACATACATGTATCTTATACCGTTTTAATGGTAATCTTGTTGTTAATCCCACCACAGTGTCCGATTTCAAATAGGCTTTACAGCGAAAGCACCACAAACGATTATGTTAGGTCACCACTAAGCCACAGAATAAACACAGCCATTTTTCCAGCCAAAGATAGGAGTCACAAAAAAAACAATAGAGATAAAATTAATCACTAACCTTTGATTATCTTCATCAGATGACACTCATAGGTCTTCATGTTACACAATACATGTATGTTTTGTTTGATAAAGTTCATATTTATATCAAACCATCTGAGTTTACATTGGCGCGTTACAGTCACTAGTTCCAAAAACGTTCAGTGATTTTGCATAGCGACATCGATTCAACAGAAACTCATCATAAATGTAGATGATAATACTATACACATGGAATTATAGATATACCTCTCCTTAATGCAACCGCTGTGTCAGATTGTTTTTAAACTTTATGGAAAAAGCAAACCATGCAATAATCTGAGACGGCGCTCAGAAAAATAATAACTTCCAGGAATCCTAGTTCCACAATAAATGCTTGATTTGTTCGAGAATGTCCATTATTTATGTCCAAGTAGCTACTTTTGTTAGGGCGTTAGGTACACATATCCAAACAATCGTGCAGGTCCAGCATAACTTCGGACAAAAACTTTAAAAAGTTGTATTACAGGTCGAAGAAACTTGTCAAACTAAGTATAGAATCAATCTTTAGGGTGTTGTTATCATAAATCTTCCATAAAGTTCCAACCGGAGAATTCCTTTGTGTCTGGAGAAGCCATGGAATGCAGGTCGATATCATGTGAAATGCACGTGACCAGGAAATGGCTCTCTGCCAGTAACCTGACTCATTCAGCTCTTATTCAGCCCCACAACACAGTAGAAGCCTCATTCAAGTTTCTAAAGACGGTTGACATCTAGTGGAAGCCCTAGGAAGTGCAACGTCATCCATATCCCACTGTGAATTCAATAGGGCCTGGGTTGAAAATCGACCAACTTCAGATTTCTCACTTCTTGTTTGGATTTCAGGCCGTTTACTCTGGGCACCTCTGGGCACCTTTCACCCAAGCTACTCAATACTGCCCCTGCAGCCAAAAGAAGTTTTAATTAACCTCTTCTTTTTCCGTCTCCCCTCTTCTCGTCTCTTTTCTACTCGACTTTCCTTCTCTCTCAATTCAATTCCTTTCAATAGACTTTATTGACATGGCAAGTAAAATTACTTACCATGTCAAAGTATACATAAAACAAAAATGGTGGGACCAACAGCAATAGGAATAATAGTAGTGGAAATGGGATTACCATTAACAGCAACTACAACAACAATATTAATGAGAATAATAATAATACATTAAAGCAATAGTAGTAGACCAGTCTCAACATGACTGAGAAGCTACATGGCATGGTATGAAAGCCAAAACAAAACTAAATGGGGAAATATTATTGACATTACATAGCACTTTTCACTGGCTGTCCCTCAGGTTGTTGCAGGAGAACACATTTAGTCTTTTCACCCATTAAATATTACATCTTTGTCTATATCTCTCCTCTGGAGCAGAGTGAGCACAGCCTGTCCTCTCTGGGCAGCCAGGTTTGCCTGTGATGACAGGTCTCTATGGCCAGACTGTGCTCACTGTGTCTGTACCTAGTCAGTGTTTTCCTCAGTTTTCGATCAGTCACAGCGGTCGATAGTCTGCCACCGTGACCTGTCTGTTTAGAGCCAAATAGCATTGAAGTTTACTTAGATTTGGTGTCATGTCTTTCCAATAGGTGATATCTTTTTATTTTTTCTTTGTGAGGAGTTGGTTGGACCAGATTTTCTGAGTGCTGTCCTGAGGCTCTCTGGGGTTGGTTTGGGTTATTGATCTGAGCTTTGGAGCCAGCTGACTTTTTATTTTACCTTTATTTAACTAGGCAAGTCAGTTAAGAACAAATTCTTATTTTCAATGACGGCCTAGGAAGAGTGGGTTAACTGCCTGTTCAAGGGCAGAACGACAGATGTGTCTCTTTTCTTATTTTGTCTCTTGACATTGTATGGACGTGTAATTAAATGTTTTGTGATCACTTGTTTTTAGATGGTTGTAAAATTTGATGGCTCTTTTTTCTATTTGGATAAGGAAAGGGTATTGGCCCAATTCTGCTCTACATGCGTTATTTGGCGGGTTTCTTTGCACTTGCAACACAGTCTTGCAAAACTCTGCATGCAGTATTTCGATTGGATGTTTGTCCCATTTGGTAAATTCATTATTAGAGAGGGGACTCCATACTTCACTGCCATATAGAGCAATTGATTATTTTGCCAGATTCTAATTGGAATTTCGATTTTAATGTTCCTTTTAATGGCATAGAATGCTCTTCTTGCTTTGTCTCTCTGCTCATTCACAGCCATGTGAAAGTTACCTGTGTTGCTGATATTTAGTCCTAGATTCGTGTAGTTTTTGGTGTGTTCTAATAGAACTGTGTCGAATTAGAATGTATATTTGTCATCCTGATTTCTGGACCTTTTACGGAATATCATCATATTCAGTTTTTTAAAATTAACGGTCAAAGCCCAGGTCTGACCGAACCTGTGCAGATGATCTAGATGCTGCTTTAGCCCCTCCTTAGTGGGAGACAGTAGCACCAGGTCATATGCGCACAGCAGACACTCGATTTCAGTGATGTGTAGGGTGAGAACAGGTGCTGCCGATTCTTCTAATGTTTTTTCAGATTGATTAAAAACGTCTTATGGCTGCAATCCCATTAACGGGATGATATGGCAACAGCCAGTGAAAGTGCAGGGTGCCAAATTCAAAGCAACAGAAATCTCATAATTAAAATTCCTCAAACATACATGTATCTTATACCGTTTTAATGGTAATCTTGTTGTTAATCCCACCACAGTGTCCGATTTCAAATAGGCTTTACAGCGAAAGCACCACAAACGATTATGTTAGGTCACCATCAAGCCACAGAAAAACACAGACATTTTTATCCCCAGCTAAAGTGAGGAGTTTCAAAAAGCACGAATATAGATCAAATTAATCACTAACCTTTGATGGTCTTCATCAGATGACACTCATAGGACTTCATGTTACACAATGTTTTGTTTGATAAAGTTCATATTTATCAAAATATAAGTTTACATTGGCGCGTTACATTCACTAGTTGTCATGCCCTGACCTGAGTATTCTTTGTTTTCTTTATATATTTCGGTTAGGTCAGGGTGTGACATGGGTGATGTATGTGTTTTTGTACTGTCTAGGGGTTTTGTAGGTTTATGGGGTTGTTTACCATCTAGGTGTTTATGTATGTCTATGGTTGCCTAGATTGGTTCTGTTTTGATATTTTGTTTGTTTAGTGTACTTCGTGTTTGTTTTCATCTATCATTAAAAGGATGTATTCACATCACGCTGCGCTTTGGTCTCCTCACTACGACGTTAGTGACACTAGTTCCAAAAACATCCAGTGATTTTGCAAAGCCACATATTTCAACAGAAATACTCATCATAAATGTAGATGATAATACAAGTTATACACATGGAATTATAGATATACCTCTCCTTAATGCAACCGCTGTGTCAGATTTTTTTTTTACTTTACGGAAAAAGCAAACCATGCAATATTCTGAGACGGCGATCAGAAGAAAAAGTCACAATAGCCGCAATGTTGTTGTCAACATAAACAAGAAATTGCATGATAAATATTCCCTTACCTTTGATGATCTACATCAGAAAGCACTCCAGGAATCCAAGGTCCACAATAAATGTTTGTTTTGTTCGATAATGTCCGTTATTTATGTCCAAATACCTTCTTCTGTTAGCGTGTTTGGTATACATATACAAACGCTCATTCTGGTCAGCGTTAAGTCGGACAAAAACTTCAAAAAGTTATATTACAGGTCGAAGAAACATTTCAAACTAAGTACAGAATCAATCGTTAGGATGTTTTTAACATATAGCTTCAATAAAGTTCCAACCAGAGTATTCCTTTGTATCTTGATGGGCAATGGAACGCAAGTGCATACCATGAGGAATGCGCGTGATCAGAAAATGGCTGACTGCCAGTCACCTGATAGATTCTGCTCTCATTCAGTCCCACAACACAGTAGAAGTCTCATTCAAATGTCTATAGATGGTTCACATCTAGTGGAACCCCTAGGAAGTGCAACATCATTAATATCTCAAGGGGATTTCATTGGGAACTGTGGTGAATACATACCAAGCTTACATTTCTCACTTCCTGTTTTGATTTCTCCTCAGGATTTTGCCTGCCATACGAGTTCTGTTATACTCACAGACATCATTCAAACAGTTTTAGAAACTTTTGTGTTTTCTATCCAATACTAATAATAATATGCATATATTAGCAACTGAGACTGAGGAGCAGGCCATTTACTTTGGGCAACTTATTCATCCAAGCTACTCAATACTGCCCCCCAGCCATAAGAAGTTTTAATGTAGATGTTAAATAGTGTTGGACTTATTGGGCAGACCTCTTTCACTACACGTCCCTCAGAGAAGAAGTCGGTTTGCTTGTTGTTGCCAATTTTAACCGCACATTTGTTTTTAGTGTACATTGATTTAATAACATCATATGTTTTCCCTCCAATACCACTTTCTATTAGTTTATAAAAGAATACCTTTGTGCCAAATTGAATCAAATGCTTTCTTGAAGTCTACAAAACAAGTAGATTTTGCCTTTGTTTTGGTTTACTTGTTGCTATTTAGAGTGTGCAGGGTGTAAATGTGGTTGTTATAAGATAATATATTTTTTAAATAATTATAATAAAATGTAAAAAATCCAATCTGGCTTTCGATTAGGACGTTGTGTTAATCAAGGAAATTATGTAGTCTGCAATTTATTATACTGCAGAGAATTTTCCCTAAATTGCTGTTAACGCAAATTCCTCTGTAATTATTTGTGACAAATTTGTCAACATTTTTATAGACTGGTGTGATCAGATCTTGGTTCCAAATATCAGGAAAAATAACTGAAGTGAGGATAATGTTGAAGAGTTTGAGTATAGCAAATTTGAATTTGTGGTCTGTATCTTTGATCATTTCATTTAAAATGCCATCCGCACCACAGGCCTTTTTTGGTTGGAGAGTGGATAGTTTTTCCAATAATCATTTTTCTGTAACTGGGGTATCCACAGGATTCTGATAGTCTTTGACTGCTGATTGAAGGATGTGTAATTTTTCTTGTTTATAATTTTGTTCTGGGCTCTTTGTTATATTGCTTTAGACGTTTGCAAAGTGATTTCTCCACATACAGTGGGAAGAAACAGTATGTGAACCCTTTAGAATTACCTGTACTTCTGCATAAATTGGTCATAAAATGTAATCTGATCTTCATCTAAGTCACAACAATAGACAAACACAGTCTGTTTAAACTAATAACACACAAACTGTAACGGTTTTCTAGTGGTGAAGGAGAATCGGACCAAAATGCAGCATGTAGATTGCGATCCATGTTTAATGAACAAACGTAACACAAATCTAAATACAAACACTACAAAACAATAAACGTAACGAAAACCGAAACAGCCTATACTAGTGTAAACTAACACAGAGACAGGAACAAGGACACTAAGGACAATCACCCACGAAAAACTCAAAGAATATGGCTGCCTAAATATGGTTCCCAATCAGAGACAACGATAAACACCTGCCTCTGATTGAGAACCACTTCAGACAGCCATAGACTTAACTAGAACACCCCACTAGCTACAATCCCAATACATACACACCACATACAAAAACCCATGCCACACCCTGGCCTGACCAAATACATGAAGATAAACACAAAATACGTTGACCAGGGCGTGACACAAACAATTAATTGTTCATGCCTTTATTGAACACACCCTGAAAACATTCACAGTGCAGGTTGGAAAAGGTATGTGGACCCATGAATTTAATGACAGGTTGACCCTACTTTGGTAGCAATAACCTCAACCAAATGTTTTCTGTAGTTGCGGATCAGACATGCACAATTTTGGACCATTCCTCTTTACAAAACTGTTTCAGTTCCACAATATTCTTGGGATGTCTGGTGTGAACTAGTCTCTTGAGGTCATGCCACAGCATCTCAATTGGGTTGAGGTCAGGACTGACTGGGCCACTCCAGAAGGCGCATTTTCTTCTGTTCAAGCCATTCTGTTGTTGATTTACTTCTGTCTTTTGGGATGTTGTCCTGTTGCATCACCTAACTTCTGTTGAGCTTCAATTGGTGAACAGATAGCCTTACATTCTCCTGCAAAATATATTGATAAACTTGGGAATATATTTTTCCGTCGATGATAGCAAGCTGTCCAGACTCAGCAAAGAAGCCCCAAACCATGATGCTCCCTCCACCATACTTTACAGTTGGGATGAGGTTTCGATGTTGGTGTGCTGTGCCTTTTCTTCTCCACACATAGTGTTGTGTGTTCCTTCCAAACAACATAACTTTAGTTTCATTTGTCCACAGAATATTTTGCCAGTAGCGCTGTGGAACATCCAGGTGCTCTTTTACAAACTTTTTTTGGACAGCAGTGTCTTCTTCCATGGTGTCCTCCCATGAACGCCATTCTTGTTTAGTCTTTTACGTATTGTAGACTCGTCAACAGAGATTTTACAATCTTCCAGAGATTTCTGTAAGTCTTTAGCTGACACTCTAGGATTCTTCTTAACCTCATTGAGCATTCTGTGCTGCGCTCTTGCAGTCTTCTTTGCAGGACGGCCACTCCTTGGAAGAGTAGCAACAGTGCTGAACTTTCTCAATTTATAGACAATTTGTCTTACCGTGGCCTGACTTTTAGAGATAGTTCTGTAACCCTTTCCAGCTTTATGCAAGGCAACCGTTCTTAATCTTAGGTCTTCTGAGATCTCTTTCGTTCAATGCATGGTTCACATCAGGCAATGCTTCTTGTGAATAGCAAACTATTTTGTGAGTGTTTTTTATGGGGCAGGGCATCTCTAACCAAAATCTCCAAACTCGTCTCTTTGATTCGACTCCAGGTTAGTTGACTCCTGACTCCAATTAACTTTTTGAGAAGTCATTAGCCTAGGTTCTAGGCTCTTGGGGTTCTCGTACTTTTTCCAACCTACATTGTGAATGTTAAAATTATGTATTCAATATAGACAAGACAAATACAATAATTTGTGTGTTATCAGTTTAAGCACACTATGTTTGTTTATTGTTGTGACTTAGATGAAGATCAGATCAAACAATGTAAAATTTATGCAGAAATCCAGGAAATTCCAAAAGGGTCAGATACTTTTTCTTGCCACTGTATCCCCATTTTGGATAGCCAATTCCTCATGATGAGGTTTGTTTAGTCACATTGTTACATTCCCAGTGGGTCGGAAGTTTACATACACTCAATTAGAATTTGTTAGCATTGCCTTTAAAATTGTTTAACTTCGGTCAAATGTATCGGGAAGCCTACCACAAGCTTCCCACAATAAGTTGGGTTAATTTTGGCCCATTCCTCCTGAAAGAGCTGGTGTAACTGAATCAGGTTTGTAGGCCTCCTTGCTCGCACAATCTTTTTCAGATCTGACCACAAATTTTCTACAGGATTGAGGTCAGGGCTTTGTGATGGCCACTCCAATACCTTGACGTTGTTGACCTTAAGCCATTTTGCCACAGCTTTGGAAGTATGCTTGGGGTCATTGTCCATTTGGAAGACACATTTGCGACCAAGCTTTAACTTCCTGACTGATGTCTTGAAATGTTGCTTCAATATATCCACATAATTCTCCTGCCTCATTATGCCATCTATTTTGTGAAGTGCAGCAGACCCTCCTGCAGCAAACCACCCCCACAACATGATGCTGCCACCCCCATGCTTCACTGTTGGGATGGTGTTCTTTGGCTTGCAAGCCTCCCACTTTTTCCTCCAAACACAACAATGGTCATTATGGCCAAACAATTCCACTTTTGTTTCATCAGACCAGAGAACATTTCTCCAAAAAGTATGATCTCTGTCCCCATGTGCAGTTGCAAACCTTAGTCTGGCTTTTTATGGCGGTTTTGGAGCAGTGGCTTCTTCCTTCCTGAGCTGCCTTTCAGGTTATGTCAATATAGGACCCGTTTTACTGTGGATGTAGATACTTTTGTATCCGTTTCCTCCAGCATCTTCACAAGATCCTTTGCTGTTGTTCTGGGATTGATTTGCACTTTTCGCACCAAAGTAAATTCATCTCTAGGAGACAGAACACGTCTCCTTCCTGAGCGGTATGACGGCTGAGTGGTCCAATGGTGTTTATACTTGCATACTTTTGTATGTACAGATGAACGTGGTACATTCAGGCATTTGGAAATTGCTCCCAAGGATGAACCAGACTTGTGGAGGTCTACAATTTTTTTCAGAGGTCTTGGCTGATTTCCCAAGCTGTGTAAAGGCACAGTCAACTTAGTGTATGTAAACATCTGACCCACTGGAATTGTGATACAGTGAATTATAAGTGAAATAATCTGTCTGTAAACAATTGTTGGAAAAATTACTTGTGTCATTCACAAAGTAGATGTCCTAACCGATTTACCAAAACTATAGTTTGTTAACAAGAAATGCGTTTAGTGGCTAAAAAAAATGAGTTTTAATGACCCCAACCTAAGTGTATGTAAACTTCCGACGTCAACTGTATTTTTCAATTTCTTTCTTCGATTTTTGCAATCATTATCCCAAACCATTTTTCATTTTCTATTGTTTTTGCTTTGCTCTTATGTTTCTTTAGATTAGCCAAGGAGGCTAATTTGTCAAATATAAAGTTTATGTTCCAAACAGCCAAGTTTACACCTTCATTGCTGTAGGAGAATGTTAAGGCTAAAAAGCTGTCCAGGAGAGATTGTATTTTTGGGCTAATTAGTAGCTTTTTGGTAGATTTCTAAACTGTTTGCACTCCATCTACAGGCCTGTTAAGTACCATGTAATTTATTGGGCCTTGATGCTTCATGGTTGGGTTCCGCTCTTCTCAGATACACTATGCTTTTACTGTGCTCTGAGAGAGGTGTTAGTTGGCTGACTGTGAAGGCTCTGAGAGACTCTTGGTTGTGGTCGGTGATGAAGTAGTCTACAGTACTCCTGCCAAGGGATGAGCTGTAGGTGTACCAACCAAAAGCGTCCCCTCTTAGCCTACAATTGACTATGTACAGACCCACTGTACAACAGAGCCTCGGGAGCTGTACTCCATTTTTGTTTTTCACTTTGTCATAGTTGTTTCTGGGGGGGTATGTAGGGAGGGAAAGGCTGTTGATTCCCAGTAGGTGTTTGTCCCCATGACTGTTAATAGTGTCTAGTTCTTCTCCACATACCAGTATGTTGCCTAGGGCCTGAAAGTGACTTATCTCCCCCTCTAGAAAGGAGATAACTCTCTTCATTGAAGTAGGGTGACTCTGAGGGAGGAATGTATGTGGCACAGAGGAATGTTTTTATCTGAAAAGATAGCCTCCTTGTTGATTTTTAACCAGATAAAGAATTCTCCTGTTTTGATCAATTTGATTGAATTAGTTAGTTCAGATTCACACCATATTAGCATTCCCACCGAGTCCCTGCCCTTTGTGATTCCTTTTAATTTGGTTGATGGTACGATTATCCCTGTCACTCCCTGATCTTTTCCACCTGTCTTTGTGCTTGTCTCCACCCCCCTACAAGTGTCGCCCATCGTCCCCATTGTGCCCTGTGTATTTATACCTGTGTTCTCTGTTTGTCTGTTGTCAGTTCGTTTTGTTTCTAGAACCTACCAACGTTTTGTTTTCCCTGTTCCTTGCTCTTGTTGTCTAGTTTCCCGGTTCTGACCATTCTGCCTGCCCTGAGCCTGCCTGTCGTCCTGTACCTTTGCCCCACTACTCTGGATTACTGACCTCTGCCTGACCTGACCTTCAGCCCGCCTGCTGTTCCAGTGCTTTACACCCTCTCTGGATTATTGACCCCTGCCTGCCTTGACCTGTCATTTGCCTGCCCCTGTTTAAAGAATAAACTGTCTGCACCTGGGTCATACCTTAAAGCAGGAAAATATCCATATAACCTAATGGACAGCCAGTGGAAACATCACCTCTACACCATGTTTCCTGTAGCAGTACAATATCAACATCATTATTCTTTGGATTGTGGCTGGGTGGAAGTCCTTCCTCCGTAGAAGGGTTGACACCACGATCCTTGAGTTGGGGAATATTGCAGAGGCATTCTCAATCATTCCCCAGAGTGAGATTGCCACCCTCTCATACTGAGCACGCAGGCCGTTGCTTCCGGTGTGTATGATTATGTTGCTTGATTATGTTAATATGTTGCTAGACCCGAGCTGGGCCTTATGAAGCTCCATGGCTCTCTGCGTTGTTGGGCACCACACCTTTCTCATTTTGTGTCTAGGGAAAAGTTTATTCTCCTGAACAAACTTCCCATTTGAGTCCATCAACAGGACGATGTCAGCCAGTGTTTCTTCTGGACTGGAGGGTGGTAGAGTGGGGGCTGGTGGGTGTTGGAGCTGGGATGTGGCTGGTCTGTGCAGGTGCCGCTGTCAGTGGGAGGCTGTTCCGTGGGCTGGGGGAGGCGTGCAGTAGGCAGAGCTGGGTAGGCCTGGCTGGTTGTGTCAGGCTCCTCTGCTGTGTGAGGACAGGTTATAAAGTGATGATATAGCTGCTCTTGCAGCCTGTCCTCTGTTCACTTTCTCACCTGCAGCTCCTCTCTTAGTGTGGTCAGCTCGTTATTACTGCTCTGCCTGTCTTTTTGGAGCTTTCTCACTTCCTTTGTTAGATCAGCCAGCTCTCTACTGAGTCCGTCTCACTCTTGCTGAGCCTCTTTCAGCTGTGTTGCAAGGCTGCTGTCCTGATCTGTCCGCACCTTGGTTAGGAGCTCCTCTAAGATGTGGATGTCTGGTTGCTGTTTGCTCACACTCTCCCTGAGCAGAACCACCTCCCCCTCCAGTTTGGTGAACTCTTCCCTCATGACAACCATGGTGGGAAGAGGGCCTGAGTCTGTTCTGCACTGAGTGGGTCGCTCTCCTCCTGGGCCGTGTCCTCCACTATGGTGGGAAGAGAGATGCTGGATGTGCCTTTTTGGTTGGGGATAGGGGGTAAGGGTGGTGCTGGTGGAGTTTGTCTTGTGGGAGGGCATGCCACTGGTTGGGGTCCTTCTCCCTCTCTGCTCTCTCCTTAAAGCTTCACTAGGGTAGGGGGCAGCATTCTGAATTTTGGATGAAAAGCATGCCCAAATTAAACTGCCTGCTACTCAGGCCCAGAAGATATATAATTAGTAGATTTGGATAGAAAACACTCTAAAGTTTCCAAAACGGTTAACATAATGTCTGTGAGTATAACAGAACTGATATGGCAGGTGAAAACCTGAGGAAAATCTAACCAGGAAGTACTATTTTGAAAGGCTGTTTTCCATTGAAAGCCTATCCACCATACAAAGACTTATGACCCAGTTCACGATCTCTATGGCTTCCTCTATGTGTGCCCAGTCTTTAGGCATTGTTTCAGGCTTATACTCTGAAAAATTAGGGAGATACAGCACTTTCAATGTGTGGACAGTGGACATTTCCAGACACGAGTCATCCGCGTGATCGGGAATGCGCCTTTCTTGTTTCTCCTTTTCTATTGACGAAGCTTTTGTCCAGTTGAAATATTATTGATTATTTATGACTAAAACAACCTGAGGATTGATTTTAAACATCATTTGACATGTTTCTACTAACTTTTATTGTACTTTTGACTTCGTCTTAATGTTGAGAGTGCCCATTGTGCCTTTGGATTTCTGAACTAAACGCACCAACAAAACGGAGGTTTTAGGACATAAAGAGGGACATTATTGAACAAAACAAAATGTATTGTCTAACATGAAGTCCTGTGAGTGCCATCTGATGAAGATCATCAAAGGTAAGTGATTAATTTTAACCCTATTTCTGACTTTTGGGACACCTCTCCTTGTTTGGAAAATGGCTGTATGGTTTTCTGTGACTAGGCGCTGACCTAACATAATCGTTTGGTGTGCTTTCACCGTAAAGCCTTTTTGAAATCGGAAACTGTGGTTGGATTTACAAGACGTTTATCTTTAAAATGGTGTATAATACTTGTATATTTGAGGAATTTTAATTATGGGATTTTTGTTGTTTTGAATTTGGCGCCCTGCAATTTCACTGGCTGTTGTCGAGGTGGGACACTAGCGTTGCACTTGTACCAGAGAGGTTAATGGTCTGAAAGTCTGTTTCAAACAGCCTAATGTTACCTTGCATGATGACAGTTCCAGCCTTGTAGAGGTTGATTGTTATCATTTTGCTGTCAGAGTCATCTGTGTCTTTGACTTTCAGCTTCCAGCCATTACAGATTCTCTCTTTCTTTATGGATGGGTAAGGAGAGCAGACTTCTGAGCACCATGCATTTGGCTGGTCAGTGAGAAAGATAAGATTACTCACATCACTGTTTTTGTAGAGGTCTGCAAAAAGGGTTTCTGGCCTCCCCTTTAGTAGTTTTTGTTTAAAAGCCTTCCTTGTTGTGTCATTTTTGGCCTCTGGACGGTAGAGAATGGACTGAGGGGGAGTGGGGACATGGTGCCTGTGGGCTCTGCAACTACTGCTGCTCTGTTCTGCTGCACTGCTGCCATGGCAACCAGTTTTGTTTGTCTGCTGCTGTTGCTAGCTAGTTCTAAATTAGCTAAAAGAAATGCAAAAAGTGAAAAATCTTTAAAAAAAATTGAAGATATGTTTAAAGTTAGAGTCTGTGGTCCTTGTTGGTTTACTCACTCAGTTTGGTTGTTTTATGTAGTTGTATTAACCTGCTAGGTTTGTTTTAGCTACATTTTTTCTGGCTAGCTTGTTAGCCTGCTGGCTAGGTTTTTGTTATGTAGCTAGCTAGTGAGAGTCAAAACTTCTTTATTTCATGCTCAACGTTACTTTTTTATATTGTGATTTAATATAGTTGTTGTTCATCACTTCTTGTCTTGAATTATTTTTAGATTCGAGTGTTTATCTCATTCTAAAAACGAAAAATCAGGAGTTCATGTTGAGCATGCCTGTAGCTCTCTCTTTCCTTCTCTCTCCATCTCGTATCTCTTCATTACTCACTTTGATGACTCCTACAGCCAATGACAGCAAAACATAGATTTGTGCCCTCATTCCATAGTTCTATCTTTATTCTCCTATCACTCTCTGATTTCTCTCCAGCCAGAGACAAGAACAATGACCCTTTACCCTGATCTCCCTCCATATCGCTCTACCTCCATTTACCAACAGAACTTTCTGTCCTTATTTCAATCTTTGGCTTTCTGTTTCTCTCTCTGTCTTCTAACAAGAGACAGGTAAAGGGTCACCTTACATCCTCCCATCTCTCTTTCTCTCAGACTTTTTCCAACTCTCCTAGAAACAATGAGTACCCACCCTGCCCTCTCTGTTTATCTCCATCTCTTTTTCATTTCCTTCTCCTTCTTACCCTGCCCCTATATTCATCTCAGACTCAGACAGAGATATGACCTAGTTAGGAGTTGCCTGGAGCCTCAAGTGTCTCTGTCTGTCTGTCTGTCTGTCTGTCTGTCTGGGTTCAGAAAGCGGGGCTGGTGTCATTAGCCTCGTTAGTCACCCCTCAGCAAATTGAACCTAATTTAGGAGCAGACATCCTGCTTCTCTCCTGTGCCTCTCTTCCTCTGTCTCCCCTGTCTCTCTGTCTGTTTACCTCTCTCTATATCCCTCTCTTTCCTTGTCTCTCCCTCTACCTCTCTCTTTCTCTCACTTTGGTAGCAGACTGTCACCATGTCTCCTGGTTCTCTAAACATCTCTTCAGTCCCCACAATCTTTTTTATTTCGTTAATCCTTTGTCACAAAACAGAGCAGTACAAGAGTTTCACAATATAATAATATCATAAACATGATTTGCTGCCTTTATACCCTGAGTGAGTATACAGTTGAAGTCAGGAAGTTTACATACATCTTAGCCAAATACATTTAAACTCAGTTTTTCACAATTCCTGACATTTAATCCTAGTAAAAATTCCCTCTCTTAGGTCAGTTAGGATCACCACTTTATTTTAAGAATGTGAAATGTCAGAATAATAGTAGAGAGAATGATTTATTGCAGCTTTTATTTCTTTCATCACATTCCCAGTGGGTCAGAAGTTTACATACACTCAATTAGTATTTGGTAGCATTGCCTTTAACTTATTATGGGAAGGTGGGAAGGTATCTTCCATTCTGACCAACATCCGGTGAAATTGCAGAGCGCAAAATTCAAACTACAGAATAATAAATATTTAACTTTCATAAAATAACAAGTATCATACATCAAAATAAAGCTTAACTTCTTGTTAATCCAGCCCGTGTCAGATTTCCAAAAGGCTTTACGGCGAAAGCACACCATGCGATTAATGTTAGGACAGCGCCCCGCATACAAAACCATGAAAAAAAAATTCAACCAGGCAGGTGCGACATGAAATAGCGATATAATAAATGCCTTACCTTTGATGATCTTCTTCTGTTGGCACTCAAAGGTCCCAGTTACATCACAAATGGTCCTTTTGTTTGATAATATCCTTCTTTATATCCATAAAAACTCAGTTTATCTGGCGCGCTTCAGTCAATTATCCAAATCAAATCAAATGTATTTATATAGCCCTTCGTACATCAGCTGATATCTCAAAGTGCTGTACAGAAACCCAGCCTAAAACCCCAGACAGCAAGCAATGCAGGTGTTGAAGCGTGGCCAGTCCTCTTCTGGCTGTGCCAGATGGAGATTATAACAGAACATGGCCAAGATGTTGAAATGTTCATAAATGACTAGCATGGTCAAATAATAGGTCTGGGACAGGTAGCACGTCCGGTGAACAGGTCAGGATTCCATAGCCGCAGGCAGAACAGTTGAAACTGGAGCAGCAGCATGGCCAGGTGGACTGGGGACAGCAAGGAGTCATCATGCCAGGTAGTCCTGATGAATGGTCCTCCGAGAGAGAGAAAGAAAGAGAGAAAGAGAGAATTAGAGAGAGCATACTTAAATTCACACAGGACACCAGATAAGACAGGAGAAGTACTCCAGATATAACAAACTGACCCTAGCCCCCCGACACATAAACTATTGCAGCATAAATACTGGAGGCTGAGACAGGAGGGGTCAGGAGACACTGTGGCCCCATCCGATGATACCCCCGGACAGGGCCAAACAGGAAGGATATAACCCCACCCACTTTGCCAAAGCACAGCCCCCACATCACTAGAGGGATATCTTCAACCACCAATTTACCATCCTGAGACAAGGCTGAGTATTGTATACAAGGCCGAACCCACCCAGTTTCCCTCCATCAAAATGCATACAAATGAATCGCAAACATTACTAATAAACTTTTCCAAACAAGTCAAACAATGTGTCATGCATAGGTGTAAGAGGTGGCAGGGAAGTCAGGCGCAGGAGAGTCAAATGGAGTGTAAAATGGAGTCTTTTAATAAAGTCCACGGAGTATGCTATGTAACACTAAATGTACATAAACATGGGTACGAGGACCTGACGCGCACCTATACAACAATCACACTACACTGACAATAAAACAATCTCTGACAAAGACATGAGGGGAAACAGAGGGTTAAATACACAACAGGTAATGAATGGGATTGAAAACAGGTGTGTGGGAAGACAAGACAAAACCAATGGAAAATGAAAAAAGGATCAATGATGGCTAGAAGACCGGTGACGTCGAACGCCGAGCACCGCCCGAACATGGAGAGGCAACGACTTCGGGAGAAGTCGTGACACAATGTTTATAATCAAACCTTAGTTTATTTAAGTATTAGGGTACCTATCAAATTTAAGACGGAGAATCATTCGTCTTTACCTGAGAAAAATTCCAAAGAACGCGCTCTCATTCACGCACTTGGAAACACTACAGCCAAAATGGGAACCACCTAGAAAAACTACAATTTCTGGCTAATTTTTTCCAAAAACCAGCCTGAAAATCTTTCTAAAGACTGTTGACATCTGTTGACATCTAGCCCTAGGAACTGCAATCTGGGAGGACGTCGCATTATAATAAAAGTGACAGCGATTGAAAATAGTGATATAATATTTTTTTGGGGGGGGATGGTTTATCCTCGGGGTTTCACCTGCCATATCAGTTCTGTTATACTCACAGACATTAATTGAACAGTTCTAGAAACTATAGAGTGTTTTGTATCTACTACCAATTATATGCATATCCTAGCTTCTGGGCCTGAGTAACAGGCAGTTTACTTTGGGCACGCTTTTCATCCGGAAGTGAAAATACTGCCCCCTACCCAAGAGAGGTTAAATTGTTTAACTTGGGTCAAATGTTTCGGGTAGCCAAAAAGTTCGATCTTTGTCCCCATGTGCAGTTGCAAACTATAGTCTGGCTTTTTTAGGGCGGTTTTGGAGCAGTGGCTTCTTCCTTGCTGAGTGGACTTTCAGGTTATATCGATATAGTACTTTATTTACTGTGGATATAGATACTTTTGTACCTGTTTCCTCCAGCAACTTCACAAGGTCCTTTGCTGTTGTTCTGGGATTGCGGTATGATGGCTGCGTGGGCCCATGGTGTTTATACTTGTGTACTATTGTGTGTACAGATGAACGTGGTACCTTCAGCCATTTGGAAATTGCTCCCAAGGATGAACCAGACTTGTGGAGGTCTACAATTGTTTTCTGAGGTCGTTGCTGATTTATTTTGATTTTCCAATGATGTCAAGCAAAGAGGCACTGAGTTTGAAGGTAGGCCTTGAAATACAGTGCCTTGCGAAAGTATTCGGCCCCCTTGAACTTTGCGACCTTTTGCCACATTTCAGGCTTCAAACATAAAGATATAAAACTTTTTTTTTTGTGAATAATCAACAACAAGTGGGACACAATCATGAAGTGGAACGACATTTATTGGATATTTCAAACTTTTTTAACAAATCAAAAACTGAAAAATTGGGCGTGCAAAATTATTCAGCCCCTTTACTTTCAGTGCAGCAAACTCTCTCCAGAAGTTCAGTGAGGATCTCTGAATGATCCAATGTTGACCTAAATGACTAATGATGATAAATGCAATCCACCTGTGTGAAATCAAGTCTCCGTATAAATGCACCTGCACTGTGATAGTCTCAGAGGTCCGTTAAAAGCGCAGAGAGCATCATGAAGAACAAGGAACACACCAGGCAGGTCCGAGATACTGTTGTGAAGAAGTTTAATGCCGGATTTGGATACAAAAAGATTTCCCAAGCTTTAAACATCCCAAGGAGAACTGTGCAAGCGATAATATTGAAATGGAAGGAGTATCAGACCACTGCAAATCTACCAAGACCTGGCCGTCCCTCTAAACGTTCAGCTCATACAAGGAGAAGACTGATCAGAGATGCAGCCAAGAGGCCCATGATCACTCTGGATGAACTGCAGAGATCTACAGCTGAGGTGGGAGACTCTGTCCATAGGACAAGAATCAGTCGTATATTGCACAAATCTGGCCTTTATGGAAGAGTGGCAAGAAGAAAGCCATTTCTTAAAGATATCCATAAAAAGTGTTGTTTAAAGTTTGCCACAAGCCACCTGGGAGACACACCAAACATGTGGAAGAAGGTGCTCTGGTCAGATGAAACCAAAATTGAACTTTTTGGCAACAATGCAAAACATTATGTTTGGTATAAAAGCAACACAGCTCATCACCCTGAACACACCATCCACACTGTCAAACATGGTGGTGGCAGCATCATGGTTTGGGCCTGCTTTTCTTCAGCAGGGACAGGGAAGATGGTTAAAATTGATGGGAAGATGGATGGAGCCAAATACAGGACCATTCTGGAAGAAAACCTGATGGAGTCTGCAAAAGACCTGAGACTGGGACGGAGATTTGTCTTCCAACAAGACAATGATCCAAAACATAAAGCAAAATCTACAATGGAATGGTTCAAAAATAAACATATCCAGGTGTTAGAATGGCCAAGTCAAAGTCCAGACCTGAATCCAATCGAGAATCTGTGGAAAGAACTGAAAACTGCTGTTCACAAATGCTCTCCATCCAACCTCACTGAGCTCGAGCTGTTTTGCAAGGAGGAATGGGGAAAAAATTCAGTCTCTCGATGTGCAAAACTGATAGAGACATACCCCAAGCGACTTACAGCTGTAATCGCAGCAAAAGATGGCTCTACAAAGTATTAACTTAAGGGGGCTGAATAATTTTGCACGCCCAATTTTTCAGTTTTTAATTTGTTAAAAAAGTTTGAAATATCCAATAAATGTCATTCCACTTCATGATTGTGTCCCACTTGTTGTTGATTCTTCACAAAAAAATAAAAATGTATATCTTTATGTTTGAAGCCTGAAATGTGGCAAAAGGTCGCAAAGTTCAAGGGGGCTTAAGAAGCTATAAGAAGCTTCTATAGCCATGACAATTTTCTGGATTTTTCCAAGCTGTTTAAAGGCACAGTCAACTTAGTGTATGTAAACTTCTGACCCACTGAAACTGTGATACCGTGAATTATAAGTGAAATAATCTGTCTGTAAACATTTTTTGGAAAAATTACTTGTGTCATGCACAAAGTAGATGTCC